>NC_057813.1:405688058-405705831 GCF_018294505.1 Triticum aestivum | reverse complement strand
AGTAGTCAGGGGGGCGAACCGTTTTTTTTTGCCCACACACACTTCCTTGCGTGCGAAGATGTAGCTGGTGGGTCCCAGCAGTCAGGGGGGCGAATGGTTTTATTTTGCCTGGGCGCACTTCCTTGCGTGCGAAGATGTAGCCGGTGGGTCCCAGCAGTCAGGGGGAAACGTTTTTTTTGTGAAATATAGTGGCCCATCCGGTGGGTCCCTGCTGTCAGGTGGAGGAATCATTATTTTCCGTGTAATAAGGAGGAACTTCCTTGCTGCCGCCATGGACCTAGCTGTCAGCCTCTCCACATACGGTCCACCTCCGATGGAAGTCGTTCCTTGACCATGTTGACCATGCCGCGCCGAGAGCACCAGGGCGATGGACGACGGCGAGGCCTAGGGAGGGGACGACGCGGTAGTGGAAGCCCGCGCGGAGAGGAGTACGAGGGTTCACTGGTTCGGCTGCGGTGTGAGGCTGCCGTCACCGCAGGGCCTGGCTAGCGGTGGGAATAGTAGGGGGCAGTGAGGCCTCGCGGCAGCACAGCCGGCCACGAGAGGCAGGAGCATGCGGCACGACCGGCGCTGCTTTGGGCGGCTGGAGCAAGAAGACTAGAGGTTGAAGAAGCACTACGGCCGTTGGATGTACATCGTACGGTCACTTGAGCTAGAATCGTTCATATTGACTAAGTTGACAAAGGCCTCCATCCCAGTCAACTTAGTAGGCCCACAAGTCAGCCTCCCACCAAGGTGGGTCCCAGCTAGCAGGGGAGTATTCATTTTTTTGTGCGTAATAAGGAGGCACTTCCGGTGGGTCCGAGATGACAGCGAGGGGAATGTTTTTTCACGAAATACGGTGGCATGCCTAGTGGGTCCCAACAGTCAGGGGGGAATGTTTTTTTTTGCGAAATATAGTGGCCTGTCCGCTGGGTCCCTGCTGTCAGGTGGAGGAATAATTATTTTCTGCGTAATAAGGAGGCACTTCCTTGCGGCTGCCATGGACCCAGCTGTCAGCCTCTGCACGTACAGTACTCTTCCGATGGAAGTCGGTCGTTGACGACATTGACCATGTCGCGCCGAGAGCACCAGGGCGGTGGATGACGGCGAGGCCTAGGAAGGAGACGACACGGAGCCGGGGAAGATGCGGCAGTGGAAGCCCGCGCGGAGAGGAGTACGAGGGTTCACTGGTTCAGCTGCGGTGTGAGGCCGCCGTCGCCACAGAATAATAGGGGGTGTGGGTGAGTAGCGGGATGCCCTGGCCAACGGTGGGAGTAGTAGGGGGCGGCAAGGCCTGCGCTGCAGCACAGCCGGCCACGGGAGGCGGGAGCAGGCGGTCCTGCCGGCGCTGCTTTGACGGCTGGAGCAAGAAGATCAGAGATTGAAGAAACACGACGACCGTTGGATTGACATCCAATGGTTACGTCTGCTAGAATCATTTGTTGATGTATATAATAACTAAAAAAATCTTGCATACGCATCAACTTAACAGGCCCACAAGTCAGACCATTCCCTCTTTTTTTAGTAATTTATATATAGCTCATTGCAACTTCTTATGCAATTTATTGCAATCCATTTTTTTGGTTGGCCAGGGCCAATTTCGAATATTTCTGTGGGTTCCAAACTATTTTTAATACCGAAATGTCGAGCCAGATTTAAAGTACTTTGAAGATATATTTGAATTAGGTTAATGCCCAGTGAAATAGGAATCTGAAAATGTGAAAAAATTCAGAAACTATAAAGTAATTGCCAATTTGTCATCTGTTTTTATATTTACAACCCATTTCATATTACTTTCAAGATTTGCAGGCGTCTTGAAAGAGTTGCAGCCCATCAGGGCGTAGAAAAATAAGTAGGCCTGGATTGGGTATTCTTCAGAAAAAATAAACTTGGCTCATTTTCACAAAGAAAAAATAGTTGGGCTGGTCACATGGTGAACATAAAATATAAGCCTGGGCTAGACGGGCCATAGCCCAGTTCAAACCCTGCTCCGTCTCAACAATAACAAAAAAAATACTGCTCGAGCAGCTACGTCCCAGGTGTCAGCCGATCTCGTGTTGTTCTCTTGTATATTGACTATATACGATGACAATGTCGTGGGTCCCAGATGTCAGGAAAACACTAGGAGGAAGCATTTTATTTTTCCATACACTGACATGGTGCGCCCCTACTGTCATCCTCTCCACGTACTTCTATCGATTCCTGTTGTTTGTTGACCATGTTGATAACGCGAGAGGGCGGTGCCGCGGCGAGCGCACCAAAGCGCGCGGAGGACAACGTCGAGGCCTCGGACGTCGGTGTTAACGATTTAGGAGACGGTGGGGCGGCAATGCGTGCGTTGAGGCGCAGCCAGCCATGGGAGGCGGAAGCAGGCGACCCCGCTGGCGCTGGTTGGGTTTTGGTGGCTGGAGGAAGATAGGACTGAAGAAACACGACAGACTGTAAAAGCAGCAGGAGTACTTAACAACCTTAACTGAAACCAGCAGGGGCACTTAACAACCAAAGCTGAAAGCAGTATGAGTACTTATACAGGTTCAACTGTACAAAGCACACCTTGAACAGTGCTACTTTGCCTACAGTTAACCAAGGGTGAGGCCGCCAAGCCCCAGGACAAGGCCCAGGCGCCACCCCGCGCATCCACAACCTTCTAAAAGCGGCTTCATCTCGCAATGTGGTCAATAAACAGGATATTCGCTTTAGAGCCATGGAAAAGCATGAACATAATCTTCTGTCCTATTCTCCAAGATGGACGGGCCTTCATTATTTGAGACCACCCACGAATAAGTATCTTTTCACCTCCAAGGGGAATGGAGTAGGTCGACATAAACATCATGTTGTGACCAAGCGCAAGTCTGACCCGACCATGGCCAGGCATCTGTATAGGAACAATAGAACTGGGCAGTTTCTATTTCAAGAAGATCATAGCTGTAAAACTATGTATAAGCAATAGTTTATGAACAACATATATAACAGAAAACAACTCGTACCATACGTTTCTCAACACAGTTGGACCTGTTCAACGAGTGCAGCAGTGGCACACATATCCCACGTGGCCTTCCACCATTGAAACGCCCCACAAGGACCTCAAGACAATCAATAAAGTGTAGGAACTTGTGGATGTCGTCCCAGTCAACTTCAGTGCCATCAGTAACAGCCGAGTTATTACAGAATAACAAACGAGCAGACTGCTTAACTCTGAAAAAATCTACACGGGTTACCAATTATAAGAAAATATTAGTTAGAAGTAGCATCTTCGTGAGAGATTCGTTGCTACTTCTAACTAAATTGTGATTAGTTAGACAGAATAGGTGGATTAAGAAGTAATCGAGGCAACAAGCAAGAACCAGATACAAAACTAACATGGATGAACAATTGGAACAACGTCGGGGTGGAAGATCGCGATGAAGATGAGACCAAGTTATACTATTTCCATCAACATTCGTGCGCCAACTTTCAGTCTGTAACACTTGAGAAAGTTTATCCAAGTTTAGCCACAAAAAAAGCAGCGATCTTGTTGGTTCATGAACCCAACTCGGAACTTATATCCATGGCTTGTCTTCGCTGTGACCATTAAACTAGTGTATTCAGTTATGGCAAGGCCGAGCATCTTGAGTACATGTGTTCTGGCAGAGCAAATAATGCATTGCAGGAAAAATAATATGAGAACACAATGTATTCCCTATCCAAATCTAAAAATAACTTCCTCCTTCACGTCAGTGTTGACCATCGTACTAGTAGTACCTTTTATCCAAATATAGCAATCCAAATTTCCAAATTAGTCGACAGCATGTTCAAAAAAAACCACCCTCCCAGATAGAAAAGAGGATTCTAGGAACATACTGTGCGCATTTTAAAATCATGTGTTAGGATGAGAAGGAACAAGTGTGGCATCTCGTCGAGGGCGCAGAAACCTGTAGGGTCCTCGCACTTTGGGCACTGCAAATGAAACACACTAGATTCAGCAGGAAGAAAAATGCATGAACGACGGCGGCTGCCATCCTAGGATTACCTGCGACCAAGGGACATGGATTTATCGAGGATGGATGAAGAATTTGTACCTGGTTCTCCATGAGAAAACCTTATGCAATCGCCAAGAGGGCTTTTTCTCTGAACAAGCAAACGAGGGAGAAGGGGATTCAGGCCCAGTGAAATATTGCCGCTTTATCTTACTGCTAAAGCTGGAAAGGGGGGGGGTTGTGATTTGACGGCTCATTGGGCATTACTGCGGCGCTACGACCGGGGTGTGTCTACCATGCAGTTGTGCACTCTAATTTGTGCATATGGCACGTGGACCCCATTGCCGGATGCCCCACATATCAGCGAAAGGAAGTAGAAAGACAGGAGTAACTAGTTACACATAAATATATTTTTGACAGAGAGATACTCCCTCTGTAAAGAAATATACAGATCTTTTATATCACAACTTCATACATAAGAAAAATCAAGGGGAATATATCTCTACTATCTAAAAGAAACGTAAGGTTCCCTCTCCCCTCTTATGTCAACCCGTTTCGTCCGACTCTCGCTCCCCGCATCGTTCCTCCCACCCCACATCATCGTTCCACCTGGTTTTCTTTTCCCCGGTTTTTCCTCAAACCGACTTTGGTGCGTCAAGAAAGAAAATCCATAACCTGGCCCGCTCCTCAAGCCATCATCTACTACACCAGTCGCATCCCCATAAGGGTTTCCATGCCTCCAGAGCGGCGGTGGGGAACAATTTTGCCAAGGCGTCGGCCACTGTGCTCCCCGGCGGCGAGCCCGAGGGGATCTGGGCGAGGCGCGTGCCGCGGCGGAAGCAGCTGCCCTCGGTGACGGCGGCGCAGACATTCGAGTTCTCCACCCCTCTTATGCCATCGGACCAGCAACAACACAGGATCCGCCCGCTCGAGGTGGACGAGGTTGGAGCCGAGGTGTACTCCCTGACCAGTGCTCCTCCCTCAACATGACGGCGTCGCTCCACCAACTTCCCTCACTGATGATAGTCTTCAAAATTTTGGCTCGAGGGAGGTAAACTCAATCTGGTTGCTCCCGCCCCCCGTATGGAGGAATTAGCTATTCGTGCATGGCTGTTAGATAGGCAAAGATCATCAGATAAGAAGGGTTCATGCATATACCAAGCGCGGTGCACACACACATACATGTCATCTTGACTGCAAGTGCAATTAGCCAGTCCATCGGCCTCGTGCATGTGACTGCACATGCCATGTGGTCCTTGATCAAGTACTTAACTGAGTGATAAAATTACTATGGTTCACTTCAGGAGAAAAGATTTATTGCAACTTCTTCATTCAGGAATCAGGAGCAAATTATTATGCACTAGCACTAATATGGTTAGCTTCGATGGGCTTATTGCCTGCATGTGCTTCTTCAAGTTTGTTTATGTGTTTTCTCTTCTGGTTGTTCCTTTTCTACAAGTGTTGTCGTATAAACGGAAATGAAACTCACATTCTATTTTTCAGATGTATAATAAATGTGAGTCGGCCTTCAAACTCGCCAAAAACTGATATGTACAGAGATTTAAGGGTTATCATTCACTTAAATCTCGATGAATTGATATCTGTTTACATTCGGAACTGAGATAAATAGGAATCAATAGGTTCATGATACTTGGTTACATGAGCTTTTTCTCTTCCGTGTAGGCCAAAATTGTACAAAGTTATCTCCTGAAGTTATATCGAAGGTGACTTCTGTGAGGTAACCATCTAAATTAGTTTTTAATATTTGTTGCAGGCTCTTGTGTTGAAGGAATTTTCGCTTGGTCAGTCTCTTACCTTTTATTATTTCAAGAATGAATTTATAAATGTCGCAGTAGCAGGTGATGAAACTGTTAAAAAAGGGACAATGGTGTTCAAAAAAATAGGTACTACTACCCGCTTCCATACATTTGGACTAATGTTCTGTGTCCATTTTAGGTTTTGAAAATTGAAATGCGATAAAAAGTAAATCTTAGTTGCAGCAACATGTTTAGACTGCAATGAAGGGGGGTCATTGTTGATCAGCCTGCAAGGTCAATAAACAATATTAGTCCATAATGTCACTTAATATGGATGAAAATCGTGAAAGATATATTTTTCCACGATTGATAATGAACCTCTAGAATGCTTAGACCCCGGTGCAACGCACGGGCAATTACCTAGTATAACATATATAATTATAAAAAACAGAGTTGTTTTTAACACAGTATAGACGAGTTGGTGATGATGGTGTGCCTGCCATCCTGCAATATAGGCCGTCCGATTTATATCTGACGGATGGGAAGGAAACTATGGCAATTTTGCAAAAAGGTACCCACACACCTCTTGACATTTGCAAATAAGGCCTTCCCTTGTTCATCCTTCTCTCTCACAAGATAAAATACTCATACGAATGCATCTTGATGTTACATGCAACGCACAGGCATTATCGGGGTTCAGCTGAGAATATAATACTCAGACAGGCTCACGGTTCTGGACTTTGGGCCGCAGGCCCACCCTGCATGTTTGGGGGCACATGTGTTCTACCTCAGCACTTTTCATATTGCAAGCGATCAGTACGGCGCAGGTTTTAGATGCTGTCACAAGGCGAATACACAAAATTGAATAAAGCACGGCAGCTGTTGGAATGAAATCGAACGACAGTTCCTAACCAGCAATGAGAGTTGCAATTCTAACAACGATATACCATGTGATAAATAATACTGTCGTACTACTTATACACACAAGACACTTGTTTCACCATGCCATATTATTACATCAAAATCTCTTGGAGGATAGATCAGTTCGGCAGTTGCGTGCTGCTACTGAAGAATTTCAAAGTTGATTTCGACCAGCTCTCCTTGCTGAGAAAGTTCGATTTTGACATCATCCCCTACCGCAAGATATGATTTAGATTTGAACCTTGACCATCCTTTAGCATCAATCATCATGCAACCATCCTTTGTACTTACGGTATATTGAGCAAGTTCATTCACACTGAGGCTGCGCATGGTAAGAGAAACTTGGCCGCGGTCGCCCGAATTATTGAACGACTCCCTCGTTGCTCTAGGAATTCTCTATTTGCAAACAAGAAGACATACCCAAATAGTTAGATCAACACAGTGAATCATGTGAAACAACATGGAAAGAAAAAAGAACGAAGCACTTGGGCGGCCAGTGCTTACCAAGAAGGTGGACGTGTCGGTTTTTGTAAGGACTTTGGTATATGAAGTGCAAACTGCAGCCTAGTCTATTGCCGGTGCAACTGCTCGTTCGGTTGCCGTTGCACGGGACGGAGATGGTGCTCCTTGTAGAGCTGGTGCCAGTGTCGGAGCAGGTGCCGGTGTCGATGCTCGATCCTCCGGTAGATCAGCCTGATCCGCTGACGCGGTCGGTGCCCAATCCTCTGATGGATCAGACTGAGCTGCTGCCGCTGTCAGTGCTAGAGCAACTGTCGGTGCTCGATCCGTTGCTGAAGGTGGTACCAATGTGCGAGATAGTGGCGATCGTGTCTGGTATGCTATGATCAGCTTACTAACTTGACTAGGATTCATGACCTTGATCCAGTTTTTTCTTCATTTCTTTTAAACGCGAGGACTAATTGTGGCGTTTTTGTTAAACCAAACTGCAGTTCATCAAAGGGGTCCAATTTTTTCCAGTAATATAAGTGATGTACAGTGCCTTCGTTACTGACATGACATAAGAAGTGAAACCTGCAAAAATAGCCATCATAGAGCAAACCAAACGGTTTATTCTATGATGAATGTCACATGGCAAAACCTGCATCGTAAAATTGCAGGAAAAGAAAGAAAACATGACATTAAATCAATAAGATTTAGATAGTAAATCAATAAGATTTACTTGATGTGACACGAGTGAATCCTTACCAGGAAATCACTGTGTTGAAGTACTAAACATAAGATTGATCGTCCAACTACGGGTGGCATGCAGAGGCCCCGCCTACTCCCACAAGCAGGACAGTCCAAAGGCCATGACAAATCATATGGACCAAACATCCATGGGATTGGAAATCCTAGTGGGTGCGATAAACCCTGCAATGCATACAGATATTGGAGTGTAACAATAATTGATAAACCGTCCTCACAAAAAAGATGATCGGGATACTTCAAAATATACAGACTGAATTGAGTGGACAGACATTAACATAGACCGTTCTCAGGAATGACCACACACCAAAAGCGGCAATACTAATAAACAATACATGGTTCACAAACACAAATCAAGTACTGAACAATAGTATGACAAGCAAAGTTGCACTAATTAAACTCTACAAACTATTTCTTGCCACTGACCTACGGGATGAACCCCGCATAACTGACTAGGCCATGGACTTCGTGAGAGATGTCTACATGCACCATCACCATCTCGTCAACCTTGGAGAACCTAACAGAGTGGTCTTTCCACTGATAAACATGATGATGAAGACAGGCCGCATCAGATTTGTTGGGAAGCTTTACAAGAACCACACCCTTCATAATCGAAGGCACAACCAGTGTTGTGGTCAAGTACAACCTCGAGAACAGGCCTGACAACAATGCTACAGGAAAACACTAGTTCAGGACATGTGGCGACAAGGACACATCAGCTGGATAGTTTAGCAGTAGAACTCATCCTCAGGTCTCCCAGTTCACACGACATGACTTTCAGAACTTCATATCCACCACGGACCTGGTTCTAATTCAAACAGAAACCATATTTTATTACTACCTCCGTTCAGAAATATAAGATGATTTTCGATATTATACTCCATATATGACTACATATACGCACAGAAATGAGTGAGCAAAGACACTAGAACATGTCTTCAAAGGCATGAGAGCAGAGGGATTACTTGCAATATCCATAACACAAGTTACTGAGGCAAATATACCCTCTTCAAAGGTAGCATTGATTTTCATAAAGTACTCCCTTTGTCCCAAAATTCTTGTCTTAGATTTGTCTAAATACGGATGTATCAAATCACAGATACATCCGTATCTAGACAAATCTAAGACAAGAAATTTGGGACAAAGGGAGTAGTTGAAAGTAATCTATAAGAAATCAGTGTCAACCTCTCACATGTTTTGGTCAAAATAGGAATTTAGAACCGTCATTTGGCACACAAAATCACATGCAAGATCACCCAGAAAGTTGTACTACTAGTACTAGTACTGCGTGTTAGATGAAAAAACACGATCAAGATCGAGAAAAAGATCATCAAGAAGAGATATTACCTGGACTTGCTTAATGAGGGATCCCGAAGAGGGGGGCTTGGACAGGGCGATGGCTTTGAGCTTGTCTGCAGTAGTCTCAGTGGGGTGTTTGCGCTTCTTCGTACCATGAGCCTCGACGGTTTTGGCCAGAGCTATAGACATCATGTCGGCCGATGCTCCAGTGTCCATCCAAGAGAGGAAGCTGAGAGAGAAGAGTGAAATGAGGAACGAGATGAGGGAGAAGCGAAGCGAGTGGGGGTTTCTTCAAGAGAGGAAGTTGAGAGAGAAGAGTGAAATGATGGTTTCTTCGTCCGTCCAACTTACTGCTAGAAAGGAGGGGGTTTTGTGATTTGATGGCTCATTGGGCATTACTGCGGCGCTTCGATCGGGGTAGTCTACCGTCACTCCACTACGGAGTAATTTAGTGCATGGCTGGTGGACCCAGATGCTGGCTGTCCCACATGTCGATGAAAGTGAGTAACTTAGTGCATGGCCAGAGGAGGATCCGCACGGTAGAGCGTGTCCACTGTTTTTCTGAAGAAAAAAATGATTACAACAAGCGTTTCCACTCTTAGACAGAGGAGTGTGAAACATGGTAACCACTTGAACATACACACTGCTCCTACTACTAGGCATGTGCACTGGTTCATACGTCAGCATTACATAATCTTGTTGCTAGTGTAGTAAGATATGACGATAACAAATGATGTTGTGCGCATGTAAACTATATGAACAGTAATGTAGTAACATAGTACCGCTTTTTCGACTGTCCGGTCGAGAATGAACGATGAGATCAATGTTAACAGAACTAGGTCTACAGCGCATGGAGAGTACGGTGCTACAGTACTCCACGAAACATGAACCATATGAAGCACGAATAGTGTTAGGCATGGTGTATGAAGGGTGCACGGGATGGGAGCAAAAGTTCCCTTCTCGACCCACTTTTGGGTGTTTGGCAGAGTGCATGAAGGGTGCATGAGTACACACTAGTAGGTTAACACAAATACACATAGAGGAAACAACTATATTGAGATGAGAACGCAACCAAACACACGCACACGCTTTGTGCTACAGTGACTAATGTGCACTGTCTGAGTTTGATCCAATGGTCATGTTGCGCTGAGACATGGACATGCCCATGTAGAGGGCGCCTAAACACCACCAAAGTCCCTCTGCTTCTCGAGGCGTGCGACGTTGGTGATGGAGGGTGCAACCGCCCGCAGAGCCCGCTCCCGGTCGATGGGAGCCAGCTCGTCAAAGACGGCGTCCAATTGCACGAATGGATTCCGGTGATGGAGCCCTAAAAGGATTCGCCCGGCAACGGTGATGGCAGCCTGCAACCCCTCCTTGTCTAGCTCTGCCCCACCATCACCCGAAGATGGCTAAGCTCCTCAGATATATAGGTGAAGAACGAGACCAGGTCAGGAAGCCGCAGCTTGTTGAAGTCGACCGGGTGGTCGAACGGGTTTAGCCCGACGGCCGGCATGATCGTGTTGGCACGACGGTAGGCATCGCGCAGCCGCAACACGTGCATGGCAACTTGGTTCACCAAGTGGCTGAGGCGATCCTGAACCTCGTCACGATCGGCCCGCTCGCGCTCCATCCGGCTCCCCTGACGGCCTATCGTATCTCCCACTTTCTGCAGCAACACCGCCAACGCCTCGAGCATCTTTGTGGTGGACGCCTGACGCTTTTGAAGCTCTGTGAACTCCCGCACATAATGGAGGAGCATGGCACTCCTCTCCTCCTTGAGCTCACGGAGCTCCACGTCCTTGGCCCTGAGCTTGGCATCCTTGGCCTGGAGCTTCTGTGTCAGGCGCCTCACCTCAGACTCCGTGATCTGCTGCGCTGTCATGGCACCAGGTAGAAGCAATGGGGAGAGGAAGCAAAGGGGGCAAAACGGCTGAAAGGCAATGCAATCTACGGGAAGGCGGAGGGAGCCAGCCGAGGAGTGGGGAATCTTTTGGTTTTCACCATGGTAAAACATTAGTCGACGACTTCTCACATCAGGGAGCAGTGGGTTTTACAGGCGGAGTCCTCATGACTAATTGCTGCCACGCCTGCTCCCGTCAATTAAAAAACTTAAAAATCCTGCCGCACCTGCTCCCGTCAATCAAAAAATTAAAAATCTTGCCGCACCCAAACACCACAGCAACGCCGCGGTGGATATTTAAATTTACCTGCAGGCAAGTAGATAAAAAAAGGGGCGAAAAAACAAATGTGGCTTCGGCCTAGCTAATCAGTCGAACTAGCCCAACTAGCTGGCCACCGTGCTTCACTGATGTACTCGGCAGGAAAGGTGGTATTTCGTGATTTTATGACTCATTTACTTGCTTCGGCACTACGACCTAGGAGGACCCAGAAAACGCGCGGTGGGGCGTCCCATGTCAGGAAGAATATATGCGTGCACCACCCGGGAGGACCCCGAAACCGCGCGGTAGGGTGTGCCACGTCTCGGCACAGAGGAAAATTGTGCGTGTAAAAATATACCTATGGTTCGACCTGGGGACCCAGCCAAATGGTCGAAAACACCCCACTAGCCAGACAACTTCATCATGCTAACGTGGCACGGAGGATAGATGTGGTTGGCTCCGTCTCGACCAGCCACAACGTCTCTTGTTCTAGGCGATTCTTCTATTTTCCAAGCTTTTTTTAGTTGTAATAACACGACCGCAAGCTAGCGCCGCTCTTCGTGTGTGCCCGTGCAAAGGTTAGACGATGGAGAGAAGAGAGAGATCGCAGACCTAGAACCCACCAGTAAGTGAGTCAATGGTCATGCATGTGTTGACGAGGTACTCCCTCTACTCTACTCAACGCAATACTGTATAAAATCAAGTTATGGGACAAAGCCAACAACCATTGTTGTTTCAGGATATCGACTTACGCTTTGTAGTCCAGGTTGCCAGTTCGAATCTCGTCTTTCAGATTTGTTAGTTTTAGGTCCAAATTTGATTAATGACAAGTGGGACCCCCGTGTGTTGTTCTGATATTTCAGTGTAGGATGGTTTTTTTGAACAAACACTTTGCGCGGTTAGACAAGTAACGACATGAGTTACACGTATTTTGCAAGTTTATGAACAAAAATGACAACACCATAGAATATCACATCCACCCCGCAGCTTAGATGCTATGGTGATACGAGTTTTTACACCGTTGAAAGTGAGATCCAATGGCTTGGGAGTAGTCTTTGTAATTATGCGCAATTTCCAAACTCTCCAAAGGTTTTCTTGCAAATAAAATATTCAGGCCTCATGTGTGCCGCTACATCTTGGATCCAATGGCTCCCCATTGCTCATATTAGGTGCTCCCCGTAGCTTAATTACCCACTACGGTGATATCAGCATCTAGGTCGTATGATCAGTGATCAGATGGCACATGTGTAGTACTTGTACTTTCTGCGCATTTCCCAAACTCTCTCAGCCGTATATTGCAAAAACATTCAAACCTCCTACCGTGGGCCGTTAGATCTCCGTGAACTCATATCACCATAGAATCTACGGTGCGGGAGCACCTCATATTCTTCCGTGCGAGAAAACATAAGGTGCTATCGCAGCTTGGATGCTACGGTGATACGAGCTTTGAGGTCGTTTGATCTGAGATGCAATGGCATCTGAGCAGTCTTTGTGCTTGTAAGCAGTGGCCGAACTCTGGGGGTTTTTCTGCAAAAAAACATTTGAACCACCGAGGAGGTGTTGGGTCACAAATCCAACGGCTCCGAAAAGCTTGTATCACCAAAGCACCTAAGGTCACAAATCCAACGGCTCTTACATACAGGAGAATATGATGTCCTCCTTCATCTTAGATGCTACCGTGATACGAGCTTCGAGGTCGTTGGATATGGGATCCAAGGGCATCTGAGTAGTTTTTGTACAAATTGTGTGCAATTCTCAAACTCATCAAGGTTTCCTGTAAAAATATTAAGACATCATGTGAGCTGCTATATCTCACATCTACAAGCTCCAAGCAACTCGTATCAGCATATATCATCTAAGGTATGGAGGCACATGATATTCTCCCGGTGAGGAGGGGTGGGGGGGTGCACAACCAATCGGTGGTTGGGAGGGTGGGGACAAATATAATCTAAACAACCCTAAACAGAGCTTCACAATTTTGTCTAAGGTCGAAGGGTTGACCCCCGACAATCATAGCTCTGCCTAAACACAACATTTGCATGTACTGTAGTACTAGACTTAAAATTCATGTTCATTTAAAATATTGAACTGAGGACCATGCATGTCTTACATTTTACTCCCTTCGTTCCTAAATATTAGTCTTTTTAGAGATTTCAAATGGACTGGCACATACGGATGTATATAGACATATTTTAGAGTGTAGATTCACTCATTTTGCTTCATATGTAGTCACTTGTTGAAATCTCTAAAAGACTAATATTTAGGAATAGAAGGAGTATTTTTGAATTCGTGTCATACATGCATGGTTTGGAAAAATAGATGCACTATAATTATTGGATTGTTGTTGTGTTCGTGCGTGTGTCTCTCTCTCTCTCTCTCTGTGTCTGTGTGTGTGTGGTCATAGGCTTGATACATACAAAGTTTTCTCACCTCTATATTGTTCATCTTTTAAATTTGAATTTGCATTGAAAAACTTACTAGGGATACCATGAAATGTGAAGTCCACGTTGAGATCACTATATCACAAACTCACTCTAATTCAACAACTCGTCATAAATCAATTACCACGTTGAGATTAGCATTTGCAAGGAAAATACGGGCATTGTAATACACATAGATTCGTTCTGCAATTTAAAAGGTTCCTTTCGTATTCTCGAATGGTAGGACCCAACGGCGTACCAGCCAGACCTCGGCTCATGTTGATCCTAAAAAAAATAAAAAAATAAAAAAACGGGCTCGTGTCCTTCTGGTGGCGTGCGTGGTACGCACATTAGGCAACCCCAACCAGTCGAGCCTCAGCGTTTCGAGTCAAAATATCTGGCGGCCAGAACTCCAGCCCTAGGAATTTCCTCTCATGTCCCCGGTCCATAATGAACAATGGAGGGGTGCTTTAGTAACTAGACAACGTTACCTACCGTGCCGAGCACAGTTCAATTCCCTCGGTTGCCGCTCGCCAAGGTCACCCGTCAACTGCATTGCCTAGTACTACTACTACACCAGGATGAGCACAGAATTGAGCCCGTTTGTTCGTGCCTAGTACTTGAGTTAATATATCAGGCAATGCACTGGTACGGAGGGATTATCCTTTTACTCTGCATATATAACTTGTCTGAAGTCTAACTAAGCAAAATGTTTGACCAAATCCTTTCTTAAGAAATATAACAAGACAGATGTATGGCTTGAAAAGTTATTGCATGATGCAGGTTATGATATTTTTTCGAATGTTGGATCTTAAATTTCAGAAAATCCAAAAGTGACCATAAATTCTTGAAACTGAGCATGGTCACGTGATATGGCACAAATATTACTTTGTAATTTTTTCTTCAATTTGAGACAAGCTGCTTATGACAAGTTGCACAAATGAAGAGCCAAGGTATTTTGGAACAAAGACCTGTCATGTTAAGGCGAACGCTTTCGCTATTGAAACCGTGGGCGTTTATGTGCCGCCATGAGTCCCGCTTCTCATCGGCAGGTGTCGTCCGAGCAAGCGTGTGAGTCAACGGGGGGCGTGCGAGCAGACCGCTGCACCGGCTAACAGGGAGGCGTGCGAGCAGACCGCTGTGCAGGCTCACCAGGAGGCGAGCCCTTTGACCAGGCTCCGCCGCCCACCTTCGTCCCAACTGCTCCCACTTTTAATGTCGACAACGCTGCAGTTTAAAATCAACCCCGCACTACCCGATATCGCTACAATCTTCTCTCTTCCTCTCCGATTCTCCTGTCGTCTACCTCCAACTAGCCTGACCTAAACGTACGCCATGCCGCATCACGATTGTCTGCCTTTAGTGTTCCCGTTTCCTGAGGAAGACACCCAGCCGGAGTCTCAAGAACATAAGGCGCTTTGGGACGAGCTTGAACTGGCCTTGCGGGAAGACGCCGCGCCTGTCCCCGCTCTCGTTCCGACTCCTGTCGCCCGACTGCGCCAGCACCCATCCCCGTGGCATTGATGGGCTGGGAGCCGCACATTGTCGCCGAGCTTGATGCCACGGGGTTACACGAGGGACCCACCGACTTTCATGCGCCCGTGCACCTGCCAGCGCATACGCCTGCGCGTGCACTAATACGCACACCCGTGCCGATGCCCGTGCACCTGCCAGCGCATGCGCCTGTGCGTGCACTGACGTGCGTGCCCGTGCCGGTGCCCATGCACACGAATGTCTCTGCCGTGCCATTGACAGCGCCTGTCCCCATGCGGGTGCCAGTGCCCCCCCTAGCGGCATGGATGGCCACCGTCGACCGCTTCCTTTCACCAACACCAGTCGCCTCCTCCCGCCAGATGACTCACTCCAAAGTCCAGAACATTTTGGCCTTCCTTGAAGCTAGGCCAACGTCCAGGAGAACGCCAACAACGATGCAAGACGCCACCGTTGCCGTCGGCCAGTGGCCCGACGACACATAGAGCACGACAGAGGAGCCGCTTCCCACCACAAGACGCCCCCGCCACCGCCGCGTAATCTAAATTTGCCATGAAAACATTTGGATTGCCATGCTTAAAATCCGAAGTTTATCATTTCCGTTTATTTTATATCGATCATCGTATAATTTAAAGCCGGAGTCAGACTGAACGAAATCTATGGTTTGATCGATTGAATGTTCTGCTAGAGCCGTATCAAATTAAATATAAAACGTCATCAAGCCACATGTATTCCTTGTCATCCAACGACCTAGACTGCTTCAATGTCGAGCGCTCAACACGTTTAGCGTGCAGTTAATTTCATACCAAAAATAGTGCTAATCAGATAATAACACGCAAATAATATCCTACTTAATATCCGCATGCACTTAATATACTTCCAAATTAACGTGCATTGAACGTACACACTGACTAATGCTGCTAGTACGTGAAACTGGTGCCGTAACTTGTGAACGCGTCCAGATATGGTCAACGGCAACATCGCCCGCGAGTTCTTCGTGTTTGCCCGTGCGTCTAAATGCAGAAGGGGGGGGAGAGAGAGAGAGAGAGAGAGCACATGGAATCCACCAGTAAGTGAAGGTGAATAGTACTAAAAAAAATATTACATGTTATCCATTAAATAGGCTGTGGTAATATAAAAACATTATGTGAACAAAGGGGGTACAAGAAACATTGATGTTCTACGTATGTTGCCTATTGACGTGCGGCTTGAAGGCCCTGGTCGCATGTTCGATCCTCGTCCTTTATTTTTTTAGTTTGTATATGGGTCCAAATTTGTTTCATGACATGTGGGCCCCTCGGTGTGTAGTTTGTAGCACTTTAATTTGTGGATCGAAATTTGTTCCATTCGAAGTGGATTATCGGTGTGTAGTTTTGTAGCTTATTTATAATAATTAAAGAGAAGAACAGAGTTTTTTGCAATAATACCATGATGCGACGTTGAAGGCGAGAGAGCGATGACCGAGCCAGAGGGAACTAGGGGAGTTGCGTGGGTTGCAACGGTGTTTGGTGTAGTTGTGTGCCGAATGCTATGAAAATATAATCTAAACCGACCGGAATAAATGCCTACACAAATTAATCCAAGGTTGAAGTGCCCCTCACAATGTAAATAGCTCCAGCTTTGCGAGGGATGGAGAGGTAGCTTCAATGCGTGGAAGATGCGGTGTGAGAAAGCGAGGTCAATGGAGAGACATATAGATAGAGAGACAAAAGTGAGTGTGGTCCGACATTCATTGAACAGATATGTATATATGCTCTGGAGAGATATTATCCGATTGAGCTTTTGGCAAGGGTGAGGGCTGTAAGATAGAGCTTGAGAGATGATCCAGTCACAGACGTGTAGATATATTTTGTGCGTGGGAGGAAGCAAGGTCAATCGATCACATAGGGTCGTCGTGCGATCGAAAGAGTGAGACGGGTTAGAGAGAGTGACCTAGATAGACAATGTGTGTGAGAGAGTATACAATGTGAATAGGTGGAATTGGACTCAAACATGGTGATATATCGTTTTTGTCCGAGAAAGAGCAAGGTCAATCGAGACATACAGAGAGAGAGAGAGAGAGAGAGAGAGAGATTGAGCGAGCGTGGCCCGCCATGAGGTCGAAAGAGTGGGGGCGGCTTGGATGGACTGACCTAGATAGACAATCTACGTGAGAGAGTATAGAGTGTGTCGATCGAGGCCCAGACAGGGAGATATATCATTTGTGTGTGAAAGAAAACAGGTTAAACGAGACTCGATTAAAGAGAGCGAGATTGAGCGAGTGTGGCCCGCCGTGCGGAAGAAAGAGTGAGACAGTCTCGTGGGAGTAACCTAGATAAACAACGTGCGTGCGTGCGCATGAGAGATTGGGGGGGCTAGATAGGCAATGCATGTATTAATTTAGCACGAGAGGGTGAGAGGGAGAGGGAGAGAGAGAGAGCTCGGCATGGGGTGCAACGGCGGGTGTGTGAGGTAAATACATTTGGTAACAGAGTAGAAAAGGGGGGTTGTGTAGTTGAGAGAGTTAGAGATCGAAACACGGAGATAAGTAATGAACGTGTGTTGGAAACCGATAGCTTCCTAAGGTGGTTAGGAGAGGAAGA
>NC_057813.1:405686733-405687766 GCF_018294505.1 Triticum aestivum | reverse complement strand
TATCAATGTTTCAATTTGGTGTACATTGTAAGATTTTAACCGAGGACCATGCATATGTATAATTATTTCGAATCCGTGTCATACTAGGTTTCGAAAAGTTGACATTGACTTGATTTGTTGTGCTATTTTGTAGGTCATATGTTTGAATCCATCCAAAAGTTTTCTCACTACCATGGTGTTCATCATATACATATAAATCTGTATTAAAAAAGTAGCATGGATACAGTGAAATGCGAAATCCACGTTAGAATTGGAGATCGCTACATGACACACACTCTAATTCAAATATCTAATTATGTGACACACACTCTAATCCACGTCAGCGTGGATACCGTGGATACCTTTTCGGGTTTTTTTCAAATAACTCCTCATTAATTATTTTATAGTACTCCCTCTGTTCAGTTTTATAAGACCTTGAAGACATTTCAGACAATGTGCAAAACAGTTCATTTTAAGTTGTCTGAAACGACTTACAAAAGTGAACGGGGGGAGTATCTCGTTTCGAATGACTAATTATTGCAAGGAAAACACGGGCATGGTAATACATATAGATTCGTTTGCAAATGAAAGAAGATTCATTTGCATTCTCAAATGTAGGCCCACCAGGCAGACCAGGGTCGTGTCGTGGTGGTCGCGTGTGTCGGACGGACGTGTAGCACCCAGTCACCCACGCCCCCCTCCCCCCCAAAAGGACGACAACAAAATAATTTCGCGCTTCCACGTTTCAGATTGAAATATCTGGCGGCCCCAATTCCAGCCCTGCAAAATCTCCCTTCTCCACCGTCCCCTTCCGCGCCCAGATTGCTCAAATCCCTAATTCACCACCAACCCAAGCAAAGTTTGAATTGCCCCTCGTCTCGTCTCTTTCCCCCCCTCTGTGCCAGACGACGATGACGAAGCCGACGGTCGCGCTTCACCACCGCACCGGAGCTACCTCATATACACCCTCGTCCACCGCACCGGGTGGTCCACCGACAACATCGGCCGCCGCAACCGACGCGCCTCACAAACACCGAGTTCCACCGCATCAAGT
>NC_057813.1:405679876-405686510 GCF_018294505.1 Triticum aestivum | reverse complement strand
TGCATCCGTGCACGGCCAGCCAATGCCAGCGCATCACCCTCAACGGCTCTAAAGTGACCCGCACTCTAGCTAGGCGAGCATGCCCAAACGCCGACCCGAACTAGGTATCCACACATCACTCCCTTGTGCACTGTTCCAATGATGTTTGGATATCCTTTCACTACTCTCTTAGCTTACACGCCTATGCAACTCTGACTTTAACTCTTATTTCTTCTGGAGATATCATATGAAACAAGAAAATCCATTTTTTAGCGAAGCATGATGGCGCTACGGGATCTGGTACACATCCTGCACACCCTTATAACCTTGTAAGTATCTGTCCTCCGGTACAACATCAAGGTCGATTCCTCTTATTTGATCAACTATTCGCCGTGTCAAAAATGCAGAGGGGGATGCAAGGAGCACAAGGCCTGCACATCCAACCAAGTGGTAACATGGACTTGTACATGGAACATCCCAAGCGCAAGCAGAGCTGCAGTGAGCCTGTACAACGAGCTAGCGTAAGTCCCTGCATTTCATTTAATTCGTACTAGCATTCATGTATGATTTATGTGCAGTGGCGGATCCACGAATTCAAGTTACCAGAGGCGAACATTTAACTTAAAAAATACGAAGGCACTTGCACTTGGAAATCAACATAACTTGAGAAATGTGAAGCTACATGCACTTTGAAAACCAGCTAATGATCCAAAGTAGTTCAGATTATAAACACTAAATGATGCAAGCACCAAAAAACACAAAATGCAACATGGTGTACAAGGACTACAAACATGGTCTGTACTTGCATGAATTATTCGCTCTCTGGCTGAAAATATCGAAGTGTAATTGCACCTATAACCAGTGCGCAAACTGCATATCAATATATCTATCCTGCACAAGTATGCCAATAGTTTCAAACAACAGATTAGAAAAGTATTTATGATATGTTGTCATGATACGGGGACTTTCTGGTAGATGGCCTCGACATTTCCTCAAGCTATGAAAATGCACTATAATTTGCTTGTCATCAATGCCTACAAATCTCTATGTCTCTCTCAACATAGCAGATCATCATTAGACACTAAATCCTTCAATGAGCTAGCAAAATGCTTGCATTAGATCCCTCATTAGACACTATATGTTCATCACCAGGACCATGTAAAATGTTTGCATCAAATCCTTCATTAGCAGTCTGTTCATTAGACACTTCAGGCTCAAGAACAACATGAGCTTGTGTGTTTGCACCGGAAACTTGATTAGATACATCAGATTCAGTCAGTTCAGTATTGATTGGGGGAGTTACAAAATAAGTAGAAATTGGTTTCATTTTCTCATAGATTCCCTACATACAAGCAGTTTTACAACACTGTCAGGTTTAACTATTGGCCAGAAATTGAAGAGTTGAATTAGATATAATCAGGGATGTGATGTACCTGCTCGTTGCGCATGCTAATCTTGCAAGCTGCGACTATCCGTTTGCACAAGCTCGATGCCATGCCCGTGCTACCGCCGTTGCCTCCCGTGCAGGCTACACCCAGGGTTGGATCTTCATCTTCTTGTCCTTCCGTTCGCTTGAAGCCTGGTGACCGCCCTTCAACGAGGTCGCGAGGAAGTGCTGTGTCGGTCTGTCCAGCGGCGGCTAGGTTAGGAGTGAACCAGACTGGAGGCTGGAGCGAATGAATTGGGATGTTTCCTGCTGTTGATCGCTATGGGAGGCGCTCGTTTGGGCCGCGAGCCTGCTACAGGGCCTGCCTTGCACTTATGTTATTGGCCCATCCAAATTAAAACATTTTTCTTCATTTTTTACATTGCCTGCTTGTGCGTTGGGATGAACAAAACTAGCCTGGGCCAACCTGGACGACTCAAACTAGGTGCACACTTTCCAGCCACCCAAGGCGGCCACCCATACCAGCCCCTATGGTGGCGTTGCCCCTTTTTGCATGTATGATTGGGGTAGTGAAAAATATTCCAGTGGCGCTTTTGATTTACCCACTGAATATGGTTGAATTGCTTGTTTCTATGAACTGAGTTCCACAATAATGTGAAGGATGCCAGTCTTTTCATCCTATTGTAGATTGCTTAGATCTCGATATGCCAAAAGTAATCGCATGAAATATTCAGTAAAAGCCAGTGTGACGTGTGTGGCTACAACTAGTCTGACTACACATCCTCATATAACATACAAGGACGCACCATCTTACCAGATTAACCATTCGACTTACCAATGCAGTGTGGGAAGAAAGAAGTATTGGGACTGCGTATCCAAGCAAATGATGCCATGGACTCCTTCGTACAACCTTGTAAGCGAAAAAGAAGTTGCAGTGTGCCTGTACAAAGAACTAGCGTAAGTTCAGTTACCTGCTTCTCGGAATTTTAGTTAGCCACTTATTGCAAAATTGTTCAATTACGTTGCTTGGCTTAATTTAGTTTGCTACTGATTACATAATGCCACAGCCTGTTAATCCGATTATAGACTGGGCCTATCTATGTATTTGATACTTTTTGTTAATAATTACCTGTTTGCCTGAACTTAAATAGCTACTTGTTTGTTTAACTGCTTTGCTGCTGCAACAATGGGTTACAGTGATGTTAATAACTACTTTTCAGCATCCAATTGAAACTCTTCAATTCCTTGTTTGTTTAACTGCTTTGCTGTTATAACTCCCAGTTGAGATGTTTTGCTAACTTCAACTTTTCTGAATCCAATCGGAACTTTAATGGCAAAACAGGTTAGCCCAAGATCAAAGAGCGAGGTCCCCATGGACGTTGTATCATCCCACAGCAGTGGCACCGGCCAAATCATGCATTACGAATTGTCAACTGTTGATGCTCTAGAGGCTAACTAGTGGTAGAAAGAGATTCTGCTTCTGCACTTAGAGATGAAGTTGACATGTTGAGGAAGTAAACAGCACAATCACAAGCAGTACTCAAGACAACCATTAAATATTTGGTGGATTTCAAAACGAAGCAAGCTAAGACTGACCACATTGTTAAGGTCCTGAAGGAAAAAAGGAAATTAAATTCCCACTTGGTAAATCATAGGTGAAATGTTCTTTCCATCGTTGAATAACCTTTGTGTTGTTTGTTCATGTAATCAATCAAACCATTTGTTTTAGAGATTATGTAATAATTGTTTTTTTTGGTTTGTAATTTTATTTGAGCACAAGTATGTATTAATTGATAAGACTCGGAGACATTTCATTTTGATTGTTGTGCCAGACCTACAAATATGCCAATCGGGCTGAATGTGCATTCAGCAATAATAGTAGTATAGATGGACCATAAGTGGCACACATTGGAAAGGGCCAAGATGCCGTAGTAGCTTGGCTAAAAAAGGATGTTGTTGTAGCAAAAAAGGTACAGCGGCCTGGCTTATGTATGTTAGTTGATATTATTGTTCCATATACTCTATAAGTGTTTATATGTCTGTTAGTTCTATACATTCTTGGTTGATTGACTCGGTATTGGAATTTTCATACATCGCTTGTGTACATATCTAAATGGGAGTACACATTATGCTGCGTGTGACATTTGAGTTGGACATGAAGTGTTCCAAATATTTGAATTCACCTTAAACTGGATTCTAGCTTCTGAATTTAAGTATCGGCATTTGTAAACCATATTCATATATGACAGTGGAATACATCTTTGTCGTCCTTTTGAAGATATATAAAAACACATAGAATGATTTATAAAGATTCGTATAGGAATACAAAATGGATTCGAATTTAGTTGCCAGGGTAAACGTGGATGCTTATTGTCCCAAAATTCGAAAGAAGCGGCAAAATGTCCACTCCCACATCGGCTGCCCGAAGCCAAGTGTTTGGGAGATGGAAATTACTGTCTACCCATTACACGGACAATCCATCGGCCCGATTTCCACTGCTCTAAATAGGAGCAGGTTAGTAACTTCAATTAGACATGACACGACCGCCTCTGAGCCCATTCCGACACGGTGGGCGCCAAACATGGGCGGCAAAGCACATTTGATTCAAGCTCGTCCGAAAGACCTCTATTTCTCCCTCCATTTCCCCATTCATACACGGTGGGCGGCAAAACAAACTCGACTCGGCCGAAATCGATGTAGGCAAATATTTTCAATAGGGGCAGGTTTGTAGCTTCACTCACATGTGACACAACTGCCCTGCCTGTCAGCCCCGTTCATACACCATGGGCACCAACCATGGGCGCCAACCACCCTCTCGTCGCCCGAAATCGCTCTGGGCAAATATTGGCGAGATGCGAGATTACCGTCCTATCCCCAACCGACGAGACGTCCAAATTTTAAACGGGGGCTATGTTTGTAACTTTCCCATATTTCAGACAGGCGCGTCCCAAAAACATGGTTCCCCGTACCTCTCCCTCCATTTTCCCATTCATACACCGTCCACGCTAGAACACCATCCCACACTAGCCTCCGTCCGCCACCCCATCCATCGCCGCCGTCCTCCATCCCATCCGTCGTCGGCGTCCTCCACCACATCCATCGCCACCGTCCTCCACCATGCTGGAGCGCCTACCAAGACCGCGTCGTCCACTGCTAGAGATGGACGTTTCTCATCCACGGCGACGGACCAATAGCCTTACATCGCGTCCTCTCGCTTCATCAGCACCATCGTCCTCTTTGCCGGGGCCGCTCACACGACCTTCTCTTCCATCGCAACGGGACTTATCCCCCGATGCACCCGTGTACCGTCGCAGATCTGCTTCAACGCCACCGACGGCCATCGCACCCCCGATGCCTACACGGCACCGCAAGAGAGGTGGTACTTCATATCTCCTCAACTTTTTGATCTCAACTAGAAAATAGATCTTAACTTGGTTACTCTACTTTCTTTTCAGCTCTTAGAATTTAGTTCTTAGTTCGAAGCAAACAATGGATGCTAAATACCATTTCTCCGGTTTGCAGCTTCAAATCTTCCATGGCACAGTCATAATACGGTTTAATTGATCATGCTTAGGGTTTAATTGATCATGTTGGTTCCGTGGTGGTTTCTTTAATAGAAATCGGAGGGGAAACCCTCTTTTGCTAAAAGAAATATGCTTAGAGTTTCCCCCTTTTATGATCATTATACGATCAGAATACGTGCTTTGTGTCATAATAGCACTGCTCCACCCATCAAGCTAAACAAACTTAGTTGTTCAAATACGAATATGATATTATTAAATCAGAGTCATTTAAATGGTCAGCTAAATGTTCCTAAATTAGTTATGAAAATGCATGTTCGTCGCTCGGGTGTGTATCTCTACAGGGTGCCCACGTGGGCCGGCCCACCTAGGGATTTTGGGTCATCCCAGGCCCCGATTCCCCGCTATTTTGTTGCGCGCTTCCGATCTCTACTCGCCCCCAGCCGTCTGCCTCACTGGCAACTTGCCATCCTTGGACGGCATGACTCTAGGAAGAGACGCCGGGCTAACAGGAGGTCAGGAGCCGCTCGCGCAATAGCGTCACCGCTGCCCGGGCGCACCGCCGTGACTACCGTCTGAGTCCGTTCAGGGCTTAGGCGTGCAGCACCCATCAAGCCAACCCGATTTATCCTGAGATACATCCTCAACACTCAGCAGCCACTCCTCATCACCCATTTTCTAATTGATTCATTACTCATTAGGCAAGACTGTCATTAGGGTTTGTTGTGTGCTCAGTGCTACCTACACTTAATGGTTCAGATGTATTTCGGTAATCTTTAGTACCTCTAAAGTTCATAGGGTTTTTAAAATTCCGGCCCTCGGAACAGACACTAGTCACTTTGGATTGTTGGTCGTAGTGACATTGACCCAGATTACTACTGCAAGCCAGGTTTGTTGACAATTTTACTTGTATTTCTTACTCATTCAATATAATATCCAATTATTCACGTCGATTAGTTGCAAACAATAAGTGCTAGACAAACTTCTTGATTCAGATTTTGGACGGTCTCTTACTGCTGGTACAATTCTGCATACTTGTCTGTAACACCCCGGATGTAACTTTCCATCTTTGTAACTCCAACTCTTGCCATTTTTGGCTATGTGATATGATATTTCCTCCGTGGTTGGGTTTTGTCTTTTGTTTTGCATTTTATTCATGTCATGCATATCATCTCATGTCATTATGTGCATCTCATTTGCATACGTGTTCGTCTCATGCATCCGAGCATTTTCCCCGTTGTCCGTTTCGCAATCCGACACTCCCACATGCACCGGCGCCCCCCTCTTGTCTATTTTCGTGTGCGGGTGTTGAACGTTCTCGGAATGGACCGAGCCTTGCCAAGTGGCCCTGGTATAGCACCGTAGACCACCTATCAAGTTTCGGGTCATTTGGAGCTCGTTTGGTACTCCAACGGTTATCCGCTTATCCGCAAAGGCCTCTTTTGAGTTGCAGCCCAACACCCCTCCAAAACAGCCCAATAACCCATCTAAGTCACTTCCATGCTCTCCATCGTGGGATCATGATCGTGTGGGCGAAAACCGCACCCCATTTGGACACTCCTAGCTCCCTCTACCTATAAATATAGATCCCTTCCCCGAAATCCGGACGAAACCCTAGTCTCCCCGCTCCCCTCGCGCCGCCGGATGAAATCCGGACGGCCGGACACGTCCGCCGACGCGCCCCGGCGAATCAGGCTCCGCCACGTGGCAGGCCCATGCCCACATCACCGGCGGCCGCGCCAGGCCC
>NC_057813.1:405677170-405679396 GCF_018294505.1 Triticum aestivum | reverse complement strand
CTCCTCGCCCCCGGCCTCCTTTGACTCCGGTCGCCGTCGCCGCAAGCTCCGGCGTCGTCCTCGACCTTGATCCGGCCAGATCCGATCTCAGATCCGCAGCGGTTGACTTTCTCTCCCCCTGTTTTTTCTCTAAGTCATTATTCTGTGATAAAAATTGTGCATCTTCATCGCATCACATCTTCGCACCCGTAGCTCTGTTTCGTGCGTGTAATATGTCAAATTGTTCGTCTCAAAGAGTAAATCATTTCATTCCATTGCATCATTCACATTTGACCTCATCTTGATGCCCGAAATGCTGTTGGAAGAGGGCTTCATATTGTTAGTTTCAGATTCTTATCAGAACGAGCTCTTTTGTCATTTTTGCCATGATTGATGTGTGCATCCTATGGACTTGGTCCTTAAATGTGTTTTGAACTAGGCTATGTCTTCTTTACAGAGGTGCTTACCATGTATTTTTGTGATAAATGTGGTGACTAGCACAAACATGCAAACTAGGCTTCGTGATAATGCTGATTTTAGTTCCTGTTCTGCTGTAATTTTGATGCCATGTAAACATGTTGCTACAGAGAGATACATGCATAATTTGAGATACTTCAGTAAGGGTGTTTTGAAAACATGGTTATGCGCTATCCATCCATGGTACTAGTTGCAATTATGGATTAGTCTAGAATGTCGTTTTCGTGCTCTACTTTTGCTTCAAAATGTTTCCTGGCAGATTGTTTATATGTTATTCAATTTGGCCGAGGTTGTTGTAGTTGATCCGGATTTGCTATGATGTTGTTTCTTGCCATGTATAGCTTCTATGTTATGTCTTCTTGATGGATGTATGCTTAGTTTATCATGAAATGCTCTGTAGTGAGTGCATCGAGCTCACGAAGGTGCCTTCGTAATTATTTCAATGCCATGCTTTGTTTGCTGAATCTGTTAACAAAACTTGCTATGTTTACGTGGGTGCCATCATATTTTCTGATCCTTTTTGGCTTATGGTCAGTAAGGGACTTTTGATCTATGCTTTGAGTAGATTCATGTCATGCCTTAGTTTGCTATTATAGGTTCCTGTAGCATGTTGATAACTTGCTCTGAACATTGCTTCATGCTGCTGTTTATGCCATGTCCAACCTGATAATTTTTTGCACTTTCTCCATGCTTGTTTGAACCTGTTATGATGTGATTTAGCCATAGCTCAGTGCTCTTATTTTGTAAAGCATCTCCTGTAGATCATTGCCATATGCTTTGTTTTTATTTTGGGGTGCTGTAGCATAGTTTCTTGTTGCATGCTAAGTAGCATCGTGCTGTTAATCGCAGCTTTGTGTCATTCTTGTCTTGCTTGCCATTTGCAAACCGTGCATCCGTTTCCGGTGATCTTTATATCGATTTCAACCGAAATCATCTCATCTTTCCAGCGGCATACTTGGTTTGCCAAGTTGATGCCTTGTTCATCATCTTTCCTTCCGAAGCACGCATATGCATGGCATATCACATCTCGCATATCATGTCATGTATTGCATCATGTTGCTTGTGCATTGCACCGTGATTTATTGTGGTTCCTTTGCTTGTGTTCTTGCTTTGGGTAGAGCCGGGAGACGAGTACGTGCACGAGGAACCTGTTGAGTATGCTAACGAGGATCAAGCCTTCGACAACTCTGAGAACCTTGCAGGCAAGATGACCATACCTTCGATATCACTTCTATCTTTGCTTGCTAGTACTCGCTCCATCGCTATGTTAGCTCTACCTGCCATTGTTTACCATGCCTTCCTATTGCCATGTTAAACCTCTAACCGTCCTGTCCTAGCAACCGTTGATTGGCTATGTCACCGCTTTTGCTCGGCCCCTCTTATAGCATTGTTAGTTGCAGGTGAAGCTGAAGTTTGTTCCTGGTCGGAACACGGATATTTTGGGATATCACAATATCTCCTATTTAAATTAGTGCACCTTATATACTTGGTAAAGGGTGGAAGGCTCGGCCTTATGCCTGGTGACTTGTTCCACTCTTGCCGCCCTAGTTTCCGTCATACCGGTGTTATGTTCCTTGATTTTGCGTTCCTTACACGGTTGGGTGATTTATGGGACCCCCTTAACAGTTCGCTTTGAATAAAACTCCTCCAGCAAGGCCCAACCTTGGTTTTACCATTTGCCACCTAAGCCCTTTTCCCTTGGGTTTTCGCGAGCCCAAGGGTCATCTTTATTTTAACCCCCCCGGGCCAGTGCTCCTTCGAGTGTTGGTC
>NC_057813.1:405669859-405676987 GCF_018294505.1 Triticum aestivum | reverse complement strand
GGGGCCACCTCGGGGAAACTTGAGGTCTAGTTTTACTCGTAGCCTGTCTCATCCGGTGTTGCCCTGAGAACAAGATATGTGCAGCTCCTATCGGGATTTGTCGGCGCATCGGGCGGCTTTGCTGGTCTTGTTTTACCATTGTCGAAATGTTTTGCGAACCGGGATTCCGAGACTGATCGGGTCTTCCCGGGAGAAGGTTTATCCTTCGTTGACCGTGAGAGCTTATGATGGGCTGAGTTGGGACACCCCTGCAGGGTATATAATCTTTCGAAAGCCGTGCCCGCGGTTATGAGGCAGATGGGAATTTGTTAATGTCCGGTTGTAGATAACTTGACACTTGACCTCTTTAAAATGCATCAACCGTGTGTGTAGCCGTGATGGTCTCTTCTCGGCGGAGTCCGGGAAGTGAACACGGTTTGAGTTATGCTTGACGTAAGTAGTTTCAGGATCACTTCTTGATCACTTCTAGCTTCTCGACCGACGCGTTGCTTCTCTTCTCGCTCTCACTTGCGTATGTTAGCCACCATATATGCTTAATGCTTGCCGCAGCTCCACCATATTACCCCTTACCTACCTTTGAGCTTAAATAGTCTTGATCTCGCGGGTGTGAGATTGCTGAGTCCCTGTGACTCACAGATTCTACCAAAACAGATGCAGGTGCCGAGGATACTGGCGCAGAAGGCCAACTGAGTTGAAGTGGGAATTTGATGAGGCCCTTGGTCGTTACTATGTATCGTTTCCAGATGATCAGTAGAGGAGCCCAGTCGGGACGATCGGGGATCTAGCATTTGGGGTTGTCTTATTTTCATTTGAACTTGACCGTAGTCGATCTATGAGTGTATTTGAATGATGTATGATCTTAATTTATGTATTGTGTGAAGTGGCGATTGTAAGCCAACTCTCTTTATCCCATTCTTGTTCATTACATGGGATTGTGTGAAGATGACCCTTCTTGCGACAAAACCACCATGCGGTTATGCCTCTAAGTCGTGCTTCGACACGTGGAAGATATAGCCGCATCGTGGGTGTTACAAGTTGGTAATCAGAACCATCCCTGACTTAGAAGCCCCCTGCTTGATTGTTTGCTGGCGATGTTGAGTCTAGAACAAAAATGTTTTGAGTCTTAGGATTATATATATCAGGGAGTAGGATTCTTTTTACTCCTCAGTCCCTTCGTCGCTCTGGTGAGGTCTCCTGACGTAGATGTTTTGACTTTCCTCTTCTCAAATTTCACTAAAAAAAATTTAGGATCACGCGGGTATCTTGGAATCGTTTCGATGGTTTTGTGACGAGAACATTGTTCTTGGTGCCTCCTGACATTTAGGGGTTGTGGCAGTGTCCCGGGGAGTTGAGCTCCGAGGTGTTGTCGTCATAATTTTATCGTTGCAGTTCTGGAATACCTGAGCTTTGCCGACATCAAAAATCTCTTTTGTACAGTTGTTGGTGAGATAACCCCGATAACCCAGTACTGGGGCGAGCTCGGGAGTATTGCCATAACTCGTATAACGGATGCTTTTCGAAGGTTGAGGTACACGATTTCCGAAGGTTTCTTGGTTATGTGTTGATGGATGGATACAGCTGGATGTAGGGATTGTTAGTTTGGGTGAGATATATTGCTTCCCCTGTATCCCCAACACCAGATTGCATAACCAGAAAGTTTTGGGAGTTTATAGGTGGGGTTCAAGTAGCTCTAGCATTTCTTCCCATAGATATTTGGTTTGTGATTGGGTAATCCTTACCACTTATTTGTTCCAGTTGTACCTTGTTTATTTCATTCATCAATCTCTTATCAAGTGGCTTCTCACCTTAATGGACATGTGACGTTTACTTTTGAATTCATTCGTTCATCCTTGTTCGAATGTTTATTGTGAAGACTATATGTTGCTATTTCTATTCGTTGATTCAACTTGTCTATCTGTCTATCAATATGCTAACGGATGTCAACCTCTTCAGGATGGCTCCGCCAACGTGTCAGAATTCGGAACGCAATGATGGGAGTCAGGCGAACCCTCCACCTCCACCTCCGCCTCCGGAGGCATGGCAAGCTTTGATGGCAGCCTCTAACGCCCATGCTCAGATGATGATCCAGCTCATGCAAGAGCGCAACCAAGGCCAAGGCAACCAAGGGAATCAAGGTCAAGGGCAGTTCAATCATCAGCCTCTGTTTCCTACCCTCAACCAATTCCTTGCAAATCAGCCGAAGTCTTTCAGCTATTGTGTCGAGGCCACAGACGCCGATGATTGGCTCGTGGATATCAACAAGCATTTTGAATGCAGCAATGTCAGGCCTGAGGACTATGTCAAGTTCGCTTCTTTTCAGCTCAAGGATCAGGCAGCTGATTGGTTCCAGCAATACAAGGATTCCAGAGGTGGTCGAGTGATTACTTGGACTGATTTCTTCGGGACTTTAAAGCTCACCATATTCCTACCAGTGTTGTTGAGAGCAAGCGTGAGGAGTTCCGCAATCTCAAGCAAGGCAACATGTCAGTGTACGAATACAACAAGCAGTTTCAGAAACTTGCTCGCTTTGCTAAGCAAGATGTTCCAGATGAGAAGAGTATGATCTATCAGTTCAGAGGTGGCCTTAGAGAGGATCTGCAGTTAGCTCTCGTTCTTGTTGAGCCTACTCAGTTTGATCAATTCTACAATATGGCACTCAAGCAAGAAGGTGCTCAGCTCAAGTGTGAGGCTTCTAAGAAGAGAATCAGAGACGCAGTGCAATCTTCTTCTTCCTCACAAGTGGCAGCTAAGCAGCAGAAGTTCTACCTGCCTCCTCCTCCGTTTCGTCAGCCTTACCAACAGAAGAACTCAGGTGGTCGTGGATCTTCCCACCCACCCAACCCAAGCTATCAGAACAAGTCTCAGCCTCAAGCTTTAAAGTTGAATGCTCCTTATCATCGTTCACTCTTAGAAGTGACTTGCAACAAGTGCCAGCTGAAAGGTCACTACGCGAACAAATGCTTCAATCAAAGGCGCCTTCCTCCTCCTCCTCCTGTGAGATCTTCAAGCAATGCAGTGGTCAAGCATAATTCCAAGTCTGCAAAGGTGAACATGATGAATGCAGCTCAGGCAGAGGATTCTTCAGATGTGATCATGGGTAATCTTCCTGTTAATGATATTCCTGCAAAAGTCTTATTTGATACTGGTGCATCGCATTCTTTCATGTCATATCCTTTTGCATCGAAGCACAATTTTGACACAGAGGAGTTACCTAGTGCTATGCAAGTTATTTCTCCAGCCAAGCGTTTGAGATCTACCTTATTGGTTCCAAATGTCGATATCAAGATGGGCGACTATAAATTTCTATCTTCTCCAATTGTTCTTGGTGACTCTAATATTGATCTAATTCTTGGGATGGACTGGCTTTCTAAGCACAAGGCTCAGCTTGATTGTGCTGCCAGGCAAATTCAATTGACACACCCATCTGAGGATGTTATCATCTATGCCGCTCGTGATGACACCATTCGGTTGTTTTCTCTCAATGAGAAGGGCGAGCTGGATGCTATTTCTCAAATTCCAGTCATTTGTGAGTACCAAGATGTCTTTCCAGAAGAGCTTCCGGGTATGCCTCCTCATCGGCCAGTCGAGTTCGTTATTGATCTTGAGCCTGGAACTGAACCCGTTTGCAAGCGTCCATACAAGCTTGGACCCAAGGAGCTAAAGGAATTGAAGAAGCGGCTCGATGAACAAGAGCGTCTGGGTTTGATCAGACCGAGTTCTTCCCCATGGGGTTGTGGAGTTCTTTTTGTCCAGAAGAAGGATGGCACAGACCGACTTTGCATCGATTACCGTCCATTGAACAAGAAGACAATCAAGAACAAGTATCCACTTCCCAACATCAATGAGCTTTTTGAGCAACTCAAAGGGGCTAAAGTATTCTCCAAGCTTGACCTTCGTATGGGTTATCATCAGATTCACATTCTTGAACAAGATATTCCCAAGACAGCATTCAGAACAAGCTATGGTTCTTATGAATATACTGTCATGTCTTTCGGCCTTGTCAATGCTCCTCCAACGTTCTCTCGCATGATGAACTTTATCTTCAACCCCTACACCAATGAATTTGTTCTGGTGTATCTCAATGATATTTTGGTCTTCTCCAAGAATAAGCAGGATCATGCCAAACATTTGCGATTGGTGCTCGACAAGCTCAGAAAGCATCAATTCTATGCGGAGTTTTCCAAATGTGAGTTCTGGCTTGATGAAGTTCTTTATCTTGGTCACATCATCTCTGCCAAGGGCATTGCTGTTAATCTCGCAAAGGTTTCTGCAGTTGTGAATTGGGAACCTCTTCAGAATGTCAAGCAGCTCCGCAGTTTTCTTGGTCTTGCAAGCTATTGCCGAAGATTCGTTGAGAACTTCTCTAAGATTGCAAAGCCTCTTTCCAACCTCCTCCAGAAGCATGTCAAGTATGTCTGGACGCCTGAGTGTGACGTCGCTTTCAACACCCTCAAAGAGAAGCTAGTCACAGCTCCTGTCTTGACTCCTCCTGATGAATCCAAGCCATTCGAAGTTTTCTGTGATGCTTCCCTTCAAGGTCTCGGTGCTATGTTGATGCAAGAGAAAAAAGTTGTGGCCTATACCTCTCGTCAGTTGAAGCCCAACGAAAAGAACTACCCCACTCACGATCTTGAGTTGGCGGCAGTTGTCCATGCATTGATAACATGGAGACATCTCTTATTGGGATGGCAAGTGGACATTTTCACCGATCACAAGAGCCTCAAGTATATCTTCACTCAACCCAACCTTAATCTCAGGCAAACTCGATGGGTCGAAATGATTCAAGAGTACAATCCGAGTATCGAATATACTCCTAGCAAGGCGAATGTGATTGCAGATGCTCTAAGCAGAAAGGCTTATTGCAACAGTCTAATTCTCAAGCTGTTTCAACCGGATCTTTGTGAGGCTTTCCGCAAGCTGAATCTTCAAGTTGTTCCTTAAGGCTTTCTTGCCAACCTCATAGTCTCTCCTACTTTGGAAGATCAAATTCGTGAGGCTCAACTCCTGGATACCATGGTGAAGAAGGTGAAACATGGTATTGACAAGGGCATTCCCAAATACGAGTGCTATCGCTTGGATGACAAAGATACTCTTTTCTTCGAGGATCGCATTGTGGTTCCAAAAGGTGATCTGAGAAAAGTCATCATGAATGAGGCACACAATTCCCTCCTATCCATTCATCCTGGAAGTACAAAGATGTACCATGACCTCAAGCAGTCATATTGGTGGACTCGAATGAAGCGAGATATTGCTCAATTCGTGAATGAATGTGATGTCTGCAGAAGAGTGAAAGCAGAACACCAACGACCAGTTGGTCTCCTCCAACCTCTTGCTATTCCGGAATGGAAGTTTGACCATATCGAGATGGACTTCGTGACTAGTTTTCCTAAGTCCAAGCGTGGAAATGATGCTATCTTCGTTGTCATTGACAAGCTTACCAAAGTGGCTCATTTTCTTCCTATCAAAGAATCTATCACAGCAGCTCAGCTGGCAGAGCTATACACCTCCAGAATTGTCTCCTTGCACGGCATTCCACAATTGATATCTTCATATCGTGGAAGCATCTTCACTTCTAAGTTCTGGGACTCCTTTCAGACGGCCATGGGCACCAACATTCGTTTCAGCACAGCTTTCCATCCTCAAACAAGTGGCCAAGTCGAGCGAGTCAATCAAATCCTTGAAGATATGCTTAGGGCTTGTGTCATCTCTTTCGGTATGAAGTGGGAAGATTGTCTTCCATATGCCAAGTTCTCCTATAACAACAGCTTCCAAGCGAGTTCGGGCAAGGCCCAATTCGAAATTCTCTATGGCGGAAAGTGGCGTACTCCTCTCATCTGGTCTGAGACAGGTGAACGCCAACTTCTTGGCAATGACTTGATCACACAAGCCGAAGAAATGTGCAAAGTCATTCGTGAGAATCTCAAGGCCGCGCAATCGCGACAAAAGAGTTACTATGATAGCAAGCACTATGACTTGGCTTTTGAAATCGAAGACCATGTCTACCTCCGCGTCTCTCCAATGAAAGGCACTCGTCGTTTCGGTATCAAAGGGAAGCTTGCCCCTAGATACGTGGGTCCTTTCAAGATCATTGGCAAAAGAGGCGACCTCGCCTATCAACTTGAGCTTCCATCCAACTTTGCAAACGTGCACGATGTGTTTCATGTGTCACAGCTTCGCAAGTGCCTCAAGACTCCTGAGCGCACTATCAACTTCGAAGAGATCGACCTCCAAGAAGATCTCTCTTATCATGAGCACCCCGTTGCTATTCTTGAAGAAACCGAGCGCAAGACTCGCAACAAGTCAATCAAATTCCTGAAAGTGAAGTGGTCACACCATTCCGACCGAGAAGCCACCTCGGAGCGCGAGGATCACCTCCGTTCCGAATATCCAGAGTTCTTTCAGTCCTAGATCTCGGGACGAGATCCTCTTGTAGTGGTGGAGTGTTGTAACACCCCGGATGTAACTTTCCATCTTTGTAACTCCAACTCTTGCCATTTTCGGCTATGTGATATGATATTTCCTCCGTGGTTGGGTTTTGTCTTTTGTTTTGCATTTTATTCATGTCATGCATATCATATCATGTCATTATGTGCATCTCATTTGCATACGTGTTCGTCTCATGCATCCGAGCATTTTCCCCGTTGTCCGTTTCGCAATCCGACACTCCCACATGCACCGGCGCCCCCACTTGTCTATTTTCGTGTGCAGGTGTTGAACGTTCTCGGAATGGACCGAGCCTTGCCAAGTGGCCCTGGTATAGCACCGGTAGACCACCTGTCAAGTTTAGGGTCATTTGGAGCGCGTTTGGTACTCCAACGGTTATCCGCTTATCCGCAAAGGCCTCTTTTGAGTTGCAGCCCAACACCCCTCCAAAACAGCCCAATAACCCATCTAAGTCACTTCCATGATCTCCGTCGTAGGATCACGATCGTGTGGGCGAAAACCGCATCCCATTTGGACACTCCTAGCTCCCTCTACCTATAAATGTAGATCCCTTCCCCGAAATCCGGACGAAACCCTAGTCTCCCCGCTCCCCTCGCGCCGCCGGACGAAATCCGGACGGCCGGACACGTCCGCCGCCGCGCCCCGGCGAATTAGGCTCCGCCACGTGGCAGGCCCGCGCCCACA
>NC_057813.1:405527972-405669508 GCF_018294505.1 Triticum aestivum | reverse complement strand
CGCCGGCCGCCTCCGCCGCCCTCCGCCAGACCTCCTCGCCCCCGGCCTCCTTTGACTCCGGTCGCCGTCGCCGCAAGCTCCGGCATCGTCCTCGACCTTGATCCGGCCAGATCCGATCTCAGATCCGCAGCGGTTGACTTTCTCTCCCCCTGTTTTTTCTCTAAGTCATTATTCTGTGATAAAAATTGTGCATCTTCATCGCATCACATCTTCGCACCCGTAGCTCCGTTTCGTGCGGGTAATATGTCAAATTGTTCGTCTCAAAGAGTAAATCATTTCATTCCATTGCATCATTCACATTTGAGCTCATCTTGATGCCCGAAATGCTGTTGGAAGAGGGCTTCATATTGTTAGTTTCAGATTCTTATCAGAACGAGCTCTTTTGTCATTTTTGCCATGATTGATGTGTGCATCCTATGGACTTGGTCCTTAAATGTGTTTTGAACTAGGCTATGTCTTCTTTACAGAGGTGCTTACCATGTATTTTTGTGATAAATGTGGTGACTAGCACAAGCATGCAAACTAGGCTTCGTGATAATGCTGATTTTAGTTCCTGTTCTGCTGTAATTTTGATGCCATGTAAACATGTTGCTACAGAGAGATACATGCATAATTTGAGATACTTCAGTAAGGGTGTTTTGAAAACATGGTTATGCTCTATCCATCCATGGTCCTGGTTGCAATTATGGAGTAGTTTAGCATGTCATTTTCGTGCTCTACTTTTGCTTCAAAATGTTTCCTGGCAGATTGTTTACATGTTATTCAATTTGGTCGAGGTTGTTGTAGTTGATCCGGATATGCTATGATGTTGTTTCTTGCCATGTATAGCTTCTTTGTCATGTCTTCTTGATGGATATATGCTTAGTTTATCATGAAATGCTCTGTAGTGAGTGCATCGAGCTCACGAAGGTGCCTTCGTAATTATTTCAATGCCATGCTTTGTTTGCTGAATCTGTTAGCGAAACTTGCTATGTTTACGTGGGTGCCATAATATTTTCTGATCCTTTTTGGCTTATGGTCAATAAGGGACTTTTGATCTATGCTTTGAGTAGATTCATGCCATGCCTTAGTTTGCTATTATAGGTTCCTGTAGCATGCTGATAACTTGCTCTGAACATTGCTTCGTGCTGCTGTTTATGCCATGTCCAACCTGATAATTTTTTGCACTTTCTCCATGCTTGTTTGAACCTGTTATGATGTGATTTAGCCGTAGCTCAGTGTTCCTCTTTTGTAAAGAATCTCCTGTAGATCATTGCCATATGCTTTGTTTTTATTTTGGGGTGCTGTAGCATAGTTTCTTGTTGCATGCTAAGTAGCATCGTGCTGTTAATCGCAGCTTTGTGTCATTCTTGTCTTGCCATTTGCAAACCGTGCATCCGTTTCCGGTGATCTTTATATCGATTTCAACCGAAATAATCTCATCTTTCCAGCGACATACTTGGTTTGCCAAGTTGATGCCTTGTTCATCATCTTTCCTTCCGAAGCACGCATATGCATGGCATATCACATCTCGCATATCATGTCATGTATTGCATCATGTTGCTTGTGCATTGCACCGTGATTTATTGTGGTTCCTTTGCTTGTGTTCTTGCTTTGGGTAGAGCCGGGAGACAAGTACGTGCATGAGGAACCTGTTGAGTATGCTAACGAGGATCAAGCCTTCGACAACTCTGAGAACCTTGCAGGCAAGATGACCATACCTTCGATATCACTTCTATCTTTGCTTGCTAGTACTCACTCCATCGCTATGTTAGCTCTACCTACCATTGTTTACCATGCCTTCCTATTGCCATGTTAAACCTCTAACCATCCTGTCCTAGCAACCGTTGATTGGCTATGTCACCGCTTTTGCTCGGCCCCTCTTATAGCATTGTTAGTTGCAGGTGAAGCTGAAGTTTGTTCCTGGTCGGAACACGGATATTTTGGGATATCACAATATCTCCTGTTTAAATTAATGCACCTTATATACTTGGTAAAGGGTGGAAGGCTCGGCCTTATGCCTGGTGACTTGTTCCACTCTTGCCACCCTAGTTTCCGTCATACCGGTGTTATGCTCCTTGATTTTGCGTTCCTTACACGGTTGGGTGATTTATGGGACCCCCTTAACAGTTCGCTTTGAATAAAACTCCTCCAGTAAGGCCCAACCTTGGTTTTACCATTTGCCACCTAAGCCCTTTTCCCTTGGGTTTTCGCGAGCCCAAGGGTCATCTTTATTTTAACCCCCCCCCCCCCCGGGGGCCAGTGCTCCTTCGAGTGTTGGTCCAAAATGAGCCGCCTGTGGGGCCACCTCGGGGAAACTTGAGGGCTGGTTTTACTCGTAGCCTGTCTCATCCGGTGTTGCCCTGAGAACGAGATATGTGCAGCTCCTATCGGGATTTGTTGGCGCATCGAGCGGCTTTGCTGGTCTTGTTTTACCATTGTCGAAATGTTTTGCGAACCGGGATTCCAAGACTGATCGGGTCTTCCCGGGAGAAGGTTTATCCTTCGTTGACCGTGAGAGCTTATGATGGGCTGAGTTGGGACACCCCTGCAGGGTATATAATCTTTCGAAAGTCGTGCCCGCGGTTATGAGGCAGATGGGAATTTTTTAATGTCCGGTTGTAGATAACTTGACACTTGACCTCTTTAAAATGCATCAACCGTGTGTGTAGCCGTGATGGTCTCTTCTCGGTGGAGTCCGGGAAGTGAACACGGTTTGAGTTATGCTTGACGTAAGTAGTTTCAGGATCACTTCTTGATCACTTCTAGCTTCTCGACCGACGCGTTGCTTCTCTTCTCGCTCTCACTTGCGTATGTTAGCCACCATATATGCTTAATGCTTGCCGCAGCTCCACCATATTACCCCTTACCTACCTTTGAGCTTAAATAGTCTTGATCTCGCGGGTGTGAGATTGCTGAGTCCCCGTGACTCACAGATTCTACCAAAACAGATGCAGGTGCCGAGGATACTGGCGCAGAAGGCGCAACTGAGTTGAAGTGGGAATTTGATGAGGCCCTTGGTCGTTACTATGTATCGTTTCTAGATGATCAGTAGAGGAGCCCAGTCGGGACGATCGGGGATCTAGCATTTGGGGTTGTCTTCTTTTCATTTGAACTTGACCGTAGTCGGTCTATGAGTGTATTTGAATGATGTATGATCTTAATTTATGTATTGTGTGAAGTGGCGATTGTAAGCCAACTCTCTTTATCCCATTCTTGTTCATTACATGGGATTGTGTGAAGATGACCCTCATTGCGACAAAACCACCATGCGGTTATGCCTCTAAGTCGTGCTTCGACACGTGGGAGATATAGCCGCATCGTGGGTGTTACATTGTCCTAGTAAGCTCACAAGTAAATGATTGATTCACTACATCTATGCTTGCCTTGTCATATTTGTTGTCAATATTCTTTTAGGGTGGAACACCCTGTTTCTAAATACTGGAACCGTAGACATGAGTGAATAGTATTTCTCTATGTGATCTCTTCCATCATGTGTTGGCAACGAACACTGCATTGTATAGAAAGAAAGTGTCATTTCCAGCTTTTACACAGGTTTCGATCTTTTACATGGAATACAATCTGCCTACTTGCTTTGTGTCGCACTACCAACACTCCACCCTTGAAGCTAAACATTATGCCACTCATAATTCCTTAGTTTATTTGTTCAAATACGAATTTCATATGATTCTAATGTTCCTACTTCAGTTTTGAAATGTGTGCCAGCCTGTTATAGAGACATAAGGGATTTGTATTTCTGTGTGTGGTCTAGTCAGCACGGTTGGGGGGTGAACTTTGCATATGCAGGGGTTTATAGGGAGACACTCTTCAAGTTGAATCCGCAATGCATTCATAGATAATCTGACTACTTTTTATGTTTTCATGAATCTCAGATTCTGAAAAGCATCATAGTGATTATAAGCTTGCGCGCATGAAAAGAATAAAGCAGAACAATGCCATGGCTGTCAAACCTGGCATTAAGGGACTGAAATCAAGTTTGGATGCAATGCAATGCAAACGCTCTCCACCTACAGATTCATGCTCAGAATATGATCCTAACAGTGATTCTGAGCTAGAGGGAGACCTAAGTCAATGTAGCTCCCTAGTGGAGGAGCCAGAGGAAGATGCCCTATCTTATTCACCCATCAAGATGCTTGCTCTAACTTTCCAAGGTTACATTGGTCGCACATATCTTTCAACTGATGCTTTGCATTGCTTCTACTTTGTTGAACTGCCATTAGCTTAGTTTACACATCGTGTATGTGAATACGCCCTGCCTATCCATTTTTAGTAGTTGGTACATATTCCATCTGTCATCATACCATATGTATCCATTCAATTGCTGTTCTTGTGTATCAGACATTCAAAAGGAAGAGGGTGATTGCTGATCGTGGAGGAGCACAAGCAAAGTATTTGGAAAAGGTAGTGGCACCTGATAAATCAAATAGCCAATTAGGTGTAGTTGCAATATCACCTGACCCACAAAACACCCCAACTCTAGCAGACTCTAGCCCTACTACACTGGTCATTTTTTATGCCCCAACTCAGCAGACCCCGACTGCAGCAAACAATATGATTATGCCAGTTGACATAGCACCAGCTCTACGACGCAAAACCCCCATTCCAGCAAAGAGTACACCAAATCCAGTTGCCAAATCCCTTTTCGAACCAGAGAGAGCCCCAATTGCAGCAAATAGGACCCCTGTTCCATTTCTTCCCAGTTTAGAAGATGAAGCTTATATTGTTGTCAGGAACTTTGTGCACATCTTTCCTTCATGGAAAGATTATACTGCAGACACTAAATAATTTCCAGTCTTCCTCCACAACTTATGCGTAAGTAATGTACTAATGTTATTCATGGTCATTACTGCATATGTTTCTGCTGACAAAAGACACAAGATTTCATTCTTTTAAATAGGCGAGGAGCAAACTGGATAGTGAAGACGAGCAAGGGTTGGTTGCACTTTTCAAGCACTCGTTGATGAAGTATCGTTCCTACCCGAGGCAAGCTCACTTCAATGGCAAGCCTCTAAACGAAATTTCTGTAAAGCCTCTGGTGCTGGATTTATCCGACGGTGACTGGAATAATCTTGTTACATATTGGTCTCGGCTGCAGCGTAAGGTACTGTCTATGATATCACATCACAATTTGAACTACATTTCTGCATTTGCCTTAATGTCTCACTTGTACGAAAACTATTAGTAGAAGAACATTCGTTCTCAAGGGACCATAGAATCTCGCTACTATACTACACACTGCATTGCTCTTGTGAGTACCTCTTGCCCTGTATGACCATACTTACTTTCATAGCTGTTTGATTATGTAGCATCACTGCACATGTTAGCCTCGTAATCGTCCATTTGGTGGTCATTATAAGATCCGTATGGGCTCACATAAATTTAGAATCAACACAATGCTTTTGAAGAGGTTTAGCTCTGCAGTCCTCTTGTAATGACTGAACTCATCTATCACTACACTTACATTAACAGCTACTCCCTCCGTCCCATAATATAAGAACGTTTTATACAGTACACCAGTGTTCAAAACACTCTTGTATTATGGGAAGAGGGATTGGTTCATTGTGTAGCATTCTGCATCTTATCTCCCTCGCCCACCATTTACTAAAAAAGATCAGATCTATATTTAATCTTACCAATAAGTAGAATACACAGACAATGCCAGTGCAGAAGTGTAGCCCATTGCTCTTGTCAGTACATTTTGTCCTGTAACGCTTGTACTTCCAGGGATTGGTAGTTGATTATGTAGCATCAATCTGCATCTTATCTTCATTATCCTCTATCCCTTCCAGTATTATCATATCTATAATTACTCTCTACAAAATGTAGAGTATAGGCAATGCTTATGAAGAAGATTATGTGATAAAATTCTTGAGTTATCCTTCCCTTGACATGGAGAAGGGCATTATAAAGCCGGTGTTAACTGTTAATGTAAGTCAGTCCTTCTAAAGCATTTATCCTCAACTGCTGTTTAATTTGCTCATACTCCCTATTGTTTACTGCTGTTTAGTTTGCTGTTTCTACCAAAATGCATGTTCGCAAGAATCATAAGTTCTAAGTTTTACTTGTAAAACCAAATTCCTTATTCATACCATGCACATTACTCAATACTCCCTATATGTATGCTTGTTTTTTGTGGATCTATAATCCAGTGTGTGGTGAAGCAGCCCACGTTTGCACCTTGTCATCTCCTGTTTTATCTTACTGATGTGGCTGATGATATGAACAACATGCCATGCACATTAACCAAAATAGATAAAATGATTTTCTTTGCCCTCACCTATGCTTGTTATGTTGACATGGTAATCCAGTAGTGTGGTGAAGCTCCCCGCATTATGAACAATGCCAAATTATGCTATTGATATTTTGAACTTACTCTTTATTTTCTAATTTGAAATTGGATGGAATTTACAGCACAGTTATCATCTCTATTTATACACGTGCAAAACCTGTCATGTGTCTGCTTTGTTTCAGGGTGATATGTCTGATGGCATGCACAAGTCTGCTGAAGGCTGTGAGACAAACCCAACATATATTGCAGCAAAGAAGGCAACACATCTTGAAGATAGTGAGACAACCCCAAAGTATTGTCTTGATGTAGTGTTCAAGTTACTTGAGACTAGCAATCAGACAAGCTCACAGAATTCGTTGTCTGAATCAGTTCGACTTCCTCAGTCCCAAGTTCTAGCAGAAAGTCATTCTGCAACTCAACTTTGACTTGAAGTCCTATCTCTAAGAAAGATTGCGGAGAACACCAATGAGAACCTCATTGCTAAACAGCTACACCTGGAAGCTATGACCGACATGCTAGGCCAGTCTCACAGCCTTGCTTAGCAGCTTGCATAGCAGTTCCCCCGCAAGGCTAACCTTTCTTGAACTATCTTGGAAGTGGTCTCGGTTCAGTATTATTTTGTTACACTGCAATGGTGCCCAATTTTTGTAATCTGCTTCTTTGTTGCGCTTTATGATCACTAGTGGCGAACTTCGATGCCCAGTGGATGTAATATACCTTAAATCCTTTATTGTATAGTGTAGGTTTATTCTTAGTTACCATGCCATAATTTCTTTAATGTATAGAGTAGGTTTGTTCTTAATTCCTACTAGTTACTCCCATCATTCGCTATCTGAAAAAAATCAGATGTAGTCGACCGGGCCGAAACATTCGACTCTAACGGGCCTGGTTTTTAGTGGGCCACAATTGGGCCGGCCTGCGTCTTTCTTGGGCCCAAATGAATGGGGCCTTCACACTTTGCGCCAGGCCCACAACTTACACCGGCCTATATTTTAGTTGGGCCTTTTGTGGATCCAGCGCTTAGTTTGGCCGAGGTAGCGTTGGGCCATTAACAGGCTGAATATTGTACTAGCCTGTTACGTCCCAGATGAAACCATGGGCCTTTAGCAGGCTGAAATGCATGTTGGGCCTCAATTTTCACTAGTCGTCGACGGGCCTTCAGCATGCTGAAATGTAGACCGGGCCTTTTTGGGCCTAGTTAGGTCACGGGCTGTTACCAGGCCAAAACATATCTCGGGCCTTAGTTGGCCCACTAATATCATGGGCCTTTAAGAGGCCAAAAGCTTAGTACAGGCATCAACGGGCCGAATTATGTGACAGGCCTTTAACAAGCCCAAAGTCGTGTTGGGCTTAACTGTTGCCACCTTTATCACGGGCCATTAGTGGGCCCGATGTCCCGTCGGGCCATATATGGCCCATGGGTAGCACGGGCCATTCGCAGACCGAAAGTCACACCGGGCTGAAATGGGCCCATGTCTACATCGGGCCTCTAATAGGCCGAAAGTCACTGGGCTGTAATTAGGCCCAAATATTCAGCGAACAATTAACGGGCCAGATCTGGCTTCGGGCCGTAAATGGGCCCAAATATTCAGCGAACAATTAACGGGCCAGATCTAGCTTCGGGCCGTAAATGGGCCTTTATTAAGCAGGCCGTTATTGGGCTGGCCCACTAGTACCTAAGTAAGTACTACGGGCCTTTGACTGGGCCGGCCTTTTTAACATATATGGGCCTCTGTTGGGCCCAGCCACGTGTCGACGTATCATAGGCATGTCTCCTCCAATGGACGGGCGACATCTGGCCCACTGACAAGCTGATAGGTGTTCCCTCCGGCCAATCAGAATTTTACACATGGAAATTTCCCATTGGTGTGGGCTGCTAACGGGTTATCGAATCCAAAACCCGACCCGATAGCTTAACGGTGTTCCGTTATGGTGGATGCCACGAGTCGGGCACCCTTGACGAAAGCACTTCTGTGACGCATGATTTATCGTCATGGAAGTGGACACTTCCGTGATGATAATTTTGGTAATGTGATGGAACACTTCTACGACAACACAGGTATGACTATCTTGATTCTGTCATAAAATCATCATGGATGTACATGCATGACAAAAAACGTGACCTACTATGACAAACACGTACCATCACAGAAGTGTATTTTTTTGTAGTGTGTGCCTTCACATGCACTCCCCGCCTGAGTCCTACTGGACTCTGGTGAAGCATATTCTTCGGTACATACGCGACACTATGACCTTGGGACTCACTCTGACTACTTCTACCTCCATCGACATGGTCGCCTACTCCGATGCTGACTGGGCTGGCTGCCCGGACACTCGTCGCTCTACGTCAGGCTATTGTGTCTACCTCGGGCCCTCGCTGATTTCGTGGTCGTCCAAGCGACAACCCACGGTCACTCGCTCGAGTGCTGAGGTGGAGTATCGGGCAGTGGCTAACGTCGTTGCTGAGTGCTCTTGGCTCCGTCAGCTACCACAGGAGTTGCTTTGTGTGGTCCCTAAGGCCACGATCGTCTACTGCGACAGCGTCTTCATCGTCTACCTCTCTGCCAACCCTATTCATCATCGCTGCACGAAGCATATTGAGCTCGATATTCACTTCATTTGCGAGCAGGTGGCACTTGGGAAGGTTCGTGTACTGCACGTTCCTACCACTCAGCAGTTTGCCGATCTTATGACGAAGGGACTACTGACCCCAGTCTTTGAGGAGTTTCGGTCCAGTCTCTGTGTCTCCGGCGATGCTTCGACTGCGAGGGGGGTGTTGAGCGTACATTGTCCACTTCATGTATATAGGACTTGGGTATGTATTTATATAGTTGTATCTCTCTCTCTCCCCTTGTATATTTGTACATCTTGGGAGACAAGTAGAGGCCGGTCTACCCTGTACCTATATATGTGCATCATGTACACGATCAATGAATTATCAATGCATGCAATCTCCTCCTTCCAACTAACATGGAGAAACAAATTGTATACATAAATCACAGTCTTGACTTCGATCCACTATCTAAAAGAGTGAGCCCAAGATTCAAATTTGTGATAGGAAAGTCGTTTGGGTCTAAAAAGGATCCATTTCAATTCCTCCTTGAATGTATTTCTGCATCTGTAAAGACTCAGTGGGATTCTTCTGAAAATTTAACCATTTCTAGCAATCCATTTCAACTCCTCCTTGAATGTCTTTCTTTCCTTATTATTTTCCTTTGTTCCAACCTCGTAATAATCCAACTCAGGGTACTTCCCTTTGATCCAACCTCCCAGAAATGCAAATCAGGGTACTTTCTTTTCATTCCGATTTTCAGGAAGTGATGCTCTAATTCTAATCTTCTGTTCGTGTCCACCCTTTTAGCCAAAAAAGGGTTTTCCCCGCTTTATATTATAAAGCAACCATCACCAATTACAACCGAGAGACCGATACAAACGTACACCACCATCGCACACAACACACACACCAAAGCAAGATACAAAGGTGCCCGACACCGACACCCCACCCCATCGACAACCAAGCAAACTACAGATGACCGAAGAAGACAGTTTGGAGCCAACAGAGACCTCCATTGTGAGAAACCACAATAGAGAGGTGAGCCATACGACAACGAAGGCAGGACTCCAAAGCGGTGTTGGGGAATGTTCCATGGAAAACAAAAAAAGTGTACGCATGCATAGCTACGAGAGAGGGAGAACATCTACATAACCTTGTAGATCGCTTAAGCAGAAGCATTTATCAACACGGTTGATGTAGTCGTACACCTTCACGATCCGTCATGATCAAGTACCGAACGTACGACACCTCCGCGTTCAACACACGTTCAGCTCGATGACGTCCTTGCCTTCTCGATCCAGCAAGAGAGGCCAAGTAGTAGATGAGTTCTAGCAGCACGACGGCGTAGAGGTGGTGAAACTATCCTAGGGCTTTGCCAAGCACAACGGACGTGGACGGAGGAGGAACTAGAACTAGAAGGAGTTGGTGCATCGCACACGGCTTGGGGATCGTGGTGTGTGTTGCCCCTCTCCCTCCTCTCGTATATATAGGTGGGGGAGGAGGAGACAGCCCTAGGGGCGCCCCCAAGGGGGCCGGCGGCCGCCCTCGGCTCCTGCCCTAGGTGCCCCCCTTCCTTCCTATGGCGCAGGGGAGAAGGTAGGAGGGGAGGCGCCCCCTTCCTTTTTATCACATGGAAGAGAATGTAAGAGGGGGCTAGCCCTCTCCCCTTCCTTCCCTAGGGCCGGCGCCTATGAGGTGGGGCGCGCCAGCCCCTTATGGGCTGGTGTGCTCCCCTCTTTTGGTCCGTTAAGTCCAATAACACCCCGTAGCCTCCCGGAACCCCTTCCGGTGATCCGATAAATACCCGGTGCATTCTGAAACCTTTCCAGAGACCAAATAGTATCGTCCTATATATTAATATTTACCCTCGGACCATTCTGGAGCTCCTCGTCATGTCCGTGATCTCATCTGGGACTCTAAACAACATTTGGTCACCAACTCACATAACTCATATAATATTATATCGTCAAAGAACGTTAAGCGTGCGGACCCTACGGGTTCGAGAATGATGTAGACATGACCGAGACGCTTCTCTGGTCAATAACCAATAGCGGGACCTGGATTCCCATATTGGTTCCTACATATTCTACGAAGATGTTTATCGGCCGAACCTTTATGACAACATATGTATTTCCCTTTGTCAGTCGGTATGTTACTTGCCCGAGATTCGATCGTCGGTATCTCCATACCTAGTTCAATCTCATTACAATAAAGTCTATTTACTCGTTCTGTAATACATCATCTCGCAACTAACTCCTTAGTCACTTTGCTTGCAAGCTTCTTGTGATGCTGTATTACCGAGAGGGCCTGAGGGAGTCCTGGACTAGGGGGTGTCCGGATAGCCGAACTATCATCGTCGGCCGGACTCCAAGACTATGAAGATACAAGATTGAAGACTCCGTCCCGTGTCCGGATGGGACTTTCCTTGGCGTGGAAGGCAAGCTTGGCGATACAGATATGTAGATCTCCTACCATTGTAACCGACTCTGTGTAACCCTAGCCCTCTCCGATGTCTATATAAACCGGAGGGTTTTAGTCCGTAGGACGAACAACAATCATACCATAGGCTAGCTTCTAGGGTTTAGCCTCCTTGATCTCGTGGTAGATCTACTCTTTTACTACCCATATCATCAATATTAATCAAGTAGGAGTAGGGTTTTACCTCCACCGAGAGGGCCCGAACCTGGGTAAAAACATCGTGTTCCTTGTCTCCTGTTACCATCCGCCTAGACGCACAGTTCGGGACCCCCTACCCGAGATCCGCCGGTTTTAACGCCGACATTGGTGCTTTCATTGAGAGTTCCTCTGTGTCATCACCTATAGGCCCGTTGGCTCCTTCGATCATCAACAACAACACGGTCCAGGGTGAGACTTTTCTCCCCGGACAGATCTTCGTATTCGGTGGCTTTGCACTGCGGGCCAATTCACTTGGCGATCTGGAGCAGATTGAAAGCTACGCCCCTGGCCATTAGGTCAGATTTGGAGGTTTGAACTATACGGCTGACATCCGCGGAGACTTGATCTTCAATGGATTCGAGCCACAGCCAAGCGCGCCGCACTGTCACGAAGGCCATGATTTAACTCTGTTGCCGGACAGTGCCCTGGAGGCCGCACAAGAGTTCGCTCCGACCCTTAGCTCGGAGCCGACTGCGCCGCTCGAGGATGGGTGGCTGGACACCGCCTCGGGGGCTGCTACCTCTACGGCGATAGAGACGAATACCGACCCTGTCCCTTGTAAAGCTCGTGACTCCAAGGTGACGGACTCCTCTCCGGACCCCGAACCTTCCGCGCCCCCGCCGATCGAATCCGATTGGGCGCCGATCATGGAGTTCACCGCTGCGGACATCTTTCAGCACTCGCCTTTTGGCGACATCCTGAATTCGCTAAAGCGTCTCTCTTTATCAAGAGAGCCCTGGTCGGATTATGGTCAGGACGGTTGGGATGCGGACGATGAAGAAATCCGAAGCCCACCCACCACCCACTTCGTAGCCACTGTCAATGACTTAACCGACATACTAGATTTCGACTCCGAAGACATTGACGGCATGGACGACGATGCCGGAGACGACCAAGAACTAGCGCCTACAGGGCACTGGAAGGCCACCTCGTCATACGACATATACATGGTGGACATCCCAAAGGATGGGAATGGCGATGGAACAGCGGAGGACGACCCCTCCAAGAAACAGCCTAAGCGCCGGCGTCAGCGGCGCCGCTCTAAATCCTGCCACAGCAAAAATGGAGATTCCGGCACCGAAGACAATAACACCCCGGGCAGTGCCGAAGACAACCCCCTCCATCAAGATTCGGCACAGAAGGACGGGGAAGCCAGCCCTCACGAAAGAGCGGCAGATAGAGAGGTAGAGGACGATAATTATATGCCTCCCTCCGGAGACGAGGCAAGCCTCGACGACGATGAATTTGTCATGCCTGAGGATCCCGTCGAACAAGAGCATTTCAAACGCAGGCTTATGGCCACGGCAAGCAGTCTCAAGAAAAAGCAGCAACAGCTTAGAGCTGACCAAGACTTGCTAGCCGACAGATGGACTAAAGTCCTTGCGGCCGAAGAGTATGAACTCGAACGCCCCTCCAAAAGCTACCCCAAACGCAAGCTGCTACCCCGATTAGAGGAGGAAGCACATAAACCTGCATCACCAGCGCACAATACGGCCGATCGGCCACCTCGTGGCCGCGACAAAGAGGCCTCTAGGCCCTCCAATAAAGCCGCACCCCGGCGTCGCTTGAAAAGTACAAAGCCACGGGGGAATGCGCCGGACTTGCAAGACATATTGGAGGATAAGGCAAGACAAACAAGATCGATCTACGGATCGTGTGGGCGCCCTACAATACGTGACTACAACCGTCACGCCGGATACAGCAATTGCGGCCGGGCCGAACACAGTAGACAAAGCTCGTTTGAGTTGCGTCGTGATATAGCCCAATACAGAGGCGCCGCACACCCACTATGCTTCACAGATGAAGTAATGGATCATCAAATCCCCGAAGGTTTCAAACCCGTAAACATTGAATCCTACGACGGCACAACAGATCCTGCGGTTTGGATCGAAGACTATCTCCTTCATATCCACATGGCCCGTGGTGATGATCTACACGCCATCAAATACCTCCCACTCAAGCTTAAAGGACCAGCTCGGCATTGGCTCAACAGCTTGCCAGCAGAATCAATTGGGTGTTGGGAGGACCTGGAAGCCGCATTCCTTGATAACTTCCAGGGCACATATGTACGACCACCAGACGCCGATGACCTAAGCCACATAATTCAGCAGCCACACAAATCGGCCAGACAATTCTGGACACGGTTCTTAACCAAGAAAAATCAAATCATCGACTGTCCGGATGCAGAGGCCCTTGCAGCCTTCAAACATAACATCCGCGACGAGTGGCTTGCCCGGCACCTAGGACAGGAAAAGCCGAAATCCATGGCAGCCCTCACATCACTCATGACCCGCTTCTGTGTGGGAGAGGACAGCTGGCTAGCTCGCAGTAACAACCTAACCAAAAACTCTGGTAGTTTGGATACCAAGGACGGCAAAGGCAGGACGCGTCGCAATAAGCACAAGCGCTGCATTAACGGCGATAATACTAAAGATACGGCAGTCAACGCCAGATTCAGAGGCTCTAAACCCGGTCAGCGTAAAAGCCATTCAAAAGAACTACTCCGGGCCCGTCCAATTTGGACCTGATACTCGATCGCTTGTGCCAGATACACGGCACCCCCGAAAAGCCAGCTAATCACACCAACAGGGATTGTTGGGTGTTCAAGCAGGCAGGCAAGTTAATTGCTGAAAACAATGACAAGGGGCTGCATAGTGATGACGAGGAAGAGACTCGGCCGCCGAACAATAGAGGACAGAAGGGTTTCCCCCCACAAGTGCGGACGGTGAACATGATATACGCAACCCACATACCCAAAAGGGAGCGGAAGCGTGCACTAAGGGACGTATACGCGATGGAGCCAGTCGCCCCAAAGTTCAATCCGTGGTCCTCCTGCCCGATCACTTTTGATCGAAGGGACCACCCCACTAGCATCTGCCATGGCGGATTCGCCGCATTGGTCTTAGACCCAATCATCGACGGATTTCACCTCACTAGAGTCCTGATGGACGGCGGCAGCAGCCTGAACCTGCTTTATCAAGATACAGTGCGCAAGATGGGCATAGACCCCTCAAGGATTAAACCCACAAAGACGACCTTCAAAGGCGTCATACCAGGTGTAGAGGCCAATTGTACACGCGCAATTACACTTGAAGTGGTCTTCGGATCCCCGGATAACTTCCGAAGCAAGGAGTTAATCTTCGACATAGTCCCGTTCCGCATCGGCTATCATGCACTGCTCGGACGAACCACATTTGCAAAATTCAATGCGGTACCGCACTACGCATACCTCAAGCTCAAGATGCCAGGCCCTCGAGGAGTCATTACGGTCAACGGAAACACCGAACGCTCTCTCCGAACGGAGGAGCATACAGCGGCTCTCGCGGCAGAAGTACAAAGCAGCCTCTTAAGGCAATTCTCGAGTCCGGTTGTTAAACAGCCGGACACCGTCAAGCGCGCCCGGAGTAACCTACAACAAGACCACCTGGCACGTTTCGAGCACGCGTAGCAATGCGGCCCCAACCCCAGCCCTCGCGAAATCGCGAAACCAGTACCACGCGTACATAACTACGCTCTGGAGATACCATGGGCACAGGGGGAGGGGCACGACCACGGCATGCCCAGAGTGCGGCTCAACCACACTAGGGGCTCCCAAATGTGTCATTCTTTTTTTTCTCTTATTCTTAGGACTCTGTTTTCCAGAAGCCCTGTCCGGCAATAGACTTGCCGAACTCACGATGCAACAGCCAGGGAAGCAGAAAAGCTACGTCGAGTATCCAGGTGGTCTCCATTACGAGCATTATACCTGTTTTACATACCATTCCGCAGCCTACCCCTGGAGGGGGACATGTTAAATAGTCCCATCCCTTGCTTATCACACTATTTGTATCGTTCTGCTTTCATTGCAGTATTTTTTTAATAAACAATGCATCGCTTTTTGCCTATCATTGCATTCCTTTTTCTATCTATATATGTTCACTTATGACATGTTGCATCCGTACGCTTTGGTACGGCCAAATACACCAGGGGCTTAAGTTCCCCAAATTATGGTGTGATAAGTCCGAACACTTTCACAAGTGCGGCACCCCAAACTTATAGCATTATATGCATCGGCTCCGAATCATGTCTTGGGTCAATAGTTGGGTTTGCCCGGCTCCCATGTTTTGGTACCTTATGTTCCGTTATATCGGCTAAGGTAGCGCTGGGAGAACCACTGCGATTGTGCCCCAGTTGAGCTGGGTCGAGCACCTCAGTGGAGAAAGCTAAAACTGACCGTCATGATAAGGCGAGAGCTGGTCGCTGTTCGAGAGGTTTTTTCAAGTCCCTAAAGACTTATGTCGCTTAGAGCAAGGAGCCGGCTTTGTCTCGCCCAAGCATGGATAGCGCCCCGAATTCGGCCTTCCAAACACTAGGGGCTTCGCCGAAATTTAAAATTATAGAATTCTATGGCTAAGTGGGAGTGTTCAAGCATTATAAGTCTGGTTGCCTTGTTCGTTGTGTTGAGCGCCTCCCTCGAAGGACCCAAAAATGGGAAAAAGAGCGCTCAAGTTTATCCTGAACACCCCAGCACTCGTGGCATGGGGGCTGAAGCCAATGACTTGCCATCTCTCAAATTTGATAAACGGCCGCACAGAAGGGAATATTTTAAATTAATAAGCGTTGCTTAGCGCATATGAACAAGTTTTCAGCGCACAGGATAACAAAATGCGAGTCTACTCAAAAATTACATTTTGGAGCATTCACCCGCTATAAGGCGGGCACCCTTCAGGACACCCTTATATTACATCTCGGGTGTGCGATACTCCTTTCCCGGTGGTGGTGCGTCCGTCACAAGCTTCTCGGCGTCCATCCTGCTCCAGTGCACTTTAGCACGGGCAAGGGCCCGACGGGCACCTTCAATGCAGGCGGAGTGCTTGATGGCTTCAACCCATGGACAGGCATCCACCAGCAGCCGCACCAGACCGAAGTAGCTCCTAGGCATGGCTTCTTTGGGCCATAGCCTAACTATGAGGCCCTTCATGGCCTGTTCGGCGAACTTGTGGAGCTCGACCAGCTGCTTCAGTTGGTCGCTCAGGGGCACCGGATGTCCGGCCTCAGCATACTGAGACCAGAATACCTTCTCCGTCGAGCTCCCTTCCTCGGCCCGGTAGAATACGGCAGCATCGGACACACTGCGGGGCAGATCTGCGAACGCTCCTGGAGAGCTTCGAATTTGGGTAAGTAACAAGTAATTCACTTTTACATGCTTGCTTTGCATGAAGAATGCCTTACCCGCCGCTATCTTCTTTAATGCCTCAATTTCCTGGAGGGCTTTTTGGGCTTCGGCCTTAGAGGCTTTGGCACTCTCAAGAGCCGAGGTGAGCTCGGCCTCTCGAGTCTTCGAGTCACGCTCCAAACTCTCGTGTTTTTCCACAAGAGCCTGGAGCTCTTGCCGCACCTCCGCCACACGCGCCTCCTGCTTCTCTCGCTCGGTGCGCTCCGCGGCCGCATTGCGTTCGGCCTCGGACACCGCTTCCTTCAGGGTCGCCACCTCGTTCGTGGCCCCTGCAATACACACGTTATTCCTGTCATTTTTTGCAACCAAATCCTTTTCTATAAGGTATTACTTTAATAAGGTACTACTTACCTTCCTTGTCCTCGAGCTGCTTCTTGGCACGGCCAAGCTCGTTCTTGGACCGCTCGAGCCTTTGCTTCAATGCTTTGACCTCCGCAGTCAGTGCGGCAGAGGTCAGCAGCGCAGCCTGCATTCCCATATTGACATATTTGCGTTAGACTCTTGCGTATATCTTTTTAGATCCTCAGTTCGGCTTTTCTTTCCGAACACCAAACTGAGCATCAGGGGCTACTGTCGATGCGATACTATTTTTACATATCTTAAATTACTTACCTCAAAACTTTTAGAAGGCTGGTACAGGCTTTAGTCAGCCCGCTCTTGGCGGACTGAACTTTCTGGATCACCGCACTCATAACAGTGCGGTGCTCCTCGTTGATGGAAGCGCCGTTGAGCGCCTCCAGCAAATTATCCGGCGCCTCCGGTTGGAGGAAGCCACCGGCGTCGCAGTCTCGCCCTTCTTATGAAGGGCCCGCCCGCCGGACTTCGGAACCTCTGTAGGTTCCGGTACGGAGTCCGGCATAGGGCCGGACTTGGAACACTCCGGGGTTCCGCCCTCTTTTCGCCCAAAGTCCGGGAGGTCACCTTGCGGCGCCTCCAGGACCACCTCCTCCTGGCTGGGCCCCTTCTGGGACCCCACCTCGGCGTCGTCTACATCACGGGGGGTGGAGGCGGTTGGAAGTGAAGTGCTATTCACATCCGACGAACCCAGGGACCCGCTCGACGAAGCGGGGAGATCGTCCTTGGGCGGGCTACAGGGTTGTATTCGGTGTTAGAAGATACTATGCGACAAAAGAGAAATCATGGGTTATTATGGAATTCGGACACTTACGATCTCGCCAGGGGCTTGGCCCTCTAAGGCCACTCCTCTTCGCTGTCGTCGGTGTTGGTGGAACAGTCCGGAGGAAGGGTCCTTCCCTTCTTGGACCCTTCGGCCTCCCCCGTTGGGGAAGCCTTCCTCTTCTTCTCTCCCCCCACTGGGGGAGAGGCCTCCTTTTTATCCTCCTCTTCTTCGTGAGAGGAGTCCACCTCGGAGTCATCAGACGATGAGTCCGATAACACCTGGCGCCGGGAACTCCTTCGAGTTCCCGTGGCCTTCTTCCTGGCCTTCTTCTCCGGCACCACGTAAGGCGCCGGAACCAGCAGCCCCGTTAATCGGGCATCCGCTGGGTCTTCTGGCAAGGGAGCCGGACAGTTAACCTGTCCGGACGTCTTCTGCCAGGCCTGTTAAAGGTAAAGGGAGTTTAGATCCCGCATAGAGTCAAACTATGGAAAGCAAGTGTCCCGTAAAGGGTAAAATAGCTTACCTCGCCGGCTTGACGCTGCGAGCTGAATCTGCGATCTTCGGTAGCGGATGCGGGAGCCTCGGCGCCCTTGAACAGCACCCTCCAGGCATCTTTGTACGTAGTGTCGAAAAGCCTGCTCAAGGTCTGGTGCTGTGCCAGATCGAACTCCCACAAGTTGAAGGCCCGTTGTTGGCATGGGAGAATTCGGTGGATGAGCATGACCTGGACTACATTGACAAGCTTGAGCTTCTTGTTCACCAGGGTTTGGACACAGGATTGGAGTCCAGTCAGCTCCTCCGAATCGCCCCACGTCAAGCCCTTCTCTTTCCAGGAGGTGAGCCGTGTGGGGATGCCAGATCTGAATTCAGGGGCCGCTGCCCATTCGGGGTCACATGGCTCAGTGATGTAGAACCACCCCAATTGCCACCCTTTGATGGTTTCCACGAAGGCGCCCTCGAGCCATGTAATGTTGGGCATCTTGCCCACCATGGCGCCTCCGCACTCCGCTTGGCACCCGCCCACTACCTTCGGCTTGACATTAAAAGTCTTCAGCCATAAGCTAAAGTGGGGCTGGATGCAGAGGAAGGCCTCACACACGACGATGAACACCGAGATGTTGAGGATGAAATTCGGGGCCAGATCATGGAAATCCAGGCCATAGTAGAACATGAGCCCCCGGACAAATGGATGGAGTGGGAAGCCCAGTCCGCGGAAGAAATGGGGAAGGAACACCACCCTCTCATGGGGCCTGGGGGTGGGGATGAGCTGCCCCTCGTCGGGGAGCCGATGCGCAATGTCGCTGGACAAGTATCCGGCCTTGCGCAGCCTTTTGATGTGCCCCTTCGTGACGGAGGAGGCCATCCACTTGCCTCCCGCTCCGGACATGGTTGGAGAAGGTCGAGGCGAGATGTGCGGACTTGGGCGCTGGAGCTCGAGTGCGCGGAGATGGATAAGCAAAGGAGGAAGAAGGCGTAGGTGAAAAGGTGGATCCTTATCCCCTTATATATGGGCGGACGAAACTATGCGTCCCCACTAGCCTAGTAAAACTCGCTTATCTCCCAAGTGCCGCAATCAATGGCGCGGTTGGGTTACCCACGCCCGTATTGATGAGAATCCCGGAATAAGGGGACACGATCTCTGCTTCGACAAGACGTGCCAAGGAAACCGCTTCGCTAAACGCGCTGAGGTGGAACAATAAAAACAATTCGAATAAAGGCTTGGCCATGGTGTGACGTCATGCCACGAAAATACGTTAGCAGATTGAACTTGTGTAAATGTTATTCTCTCTACGGTGGTATGTGGAACTTATTTTGCAGAGCTGGACACTATCCTGGTGTTCACAATCTTCTTTGAATTATTCGGAGGAGGAACCCGCCTTGCAATGCCGAAGACAATATGCGCGCCGGACTCGTCGTCGCTGAAGCCTGGTTCAGGGGCTACTGAGGGAGTCCTGGACTAGGGGGTGTCTGGATAGCCGAACTATCACCGTCGGCCAGACTCCAAGACTATGAAGATACAAGATTGAAGACTTCGTCCCGTGTCCGGATGGGACTTTCCTTGGCGTGGAAGGCAAGCTTGGCGATACGGATATGTAGATCTCCTACCATTGTAACCGACTCTGTGTAACCCTAGCCCTCTCTGGTGTCTATATAAACCGGAGGGTTTTAGTCCGTAGGACGAACAACAATCATACCATAGGCTAGCTTCTAGGGTTTAGCCTCCTTGATCTCGTGGTAGATCTACTCTTGTACTACCCATATCATCAATATTAATCAAGCAGGAGTAGGGTTTTACCTCCACCGAGAGGGCCCGAACCTGGGTAAAAACATCGTGTCCCTTGTCTCCTGTTACCATCCGCCTAGACGCATAGTTCGGGACCCCCTACCCGAGATCCGCCGGTTTTGACACCGACAAGGCCGAAAGATACCTCTCCATCATACGGAGTGACAAATCACAATCTCGATTCATGCCAACTCAACAGACACCTTCGGAGATACCTGTAGAGCATCTTCATGATCACCGAGTTACGTTGTGACGTTTGAAAGCACACAAGTTATTCCCCCGCTATCCAGGAGTTGCATGATCTCATGGTCGAAGGAATATGTATTTGACATTAATAAGCGATAGAAATAAACTGAACGATCATATGCTATGCTAACGGATAGGTCTTGTCCATCACATCATTCTCCTAATGGTGTGATCTCGTTATCATGTGACAACACATGTCTATGGTTAGGCAACCTTAACCATCTTTTGATCAACGAGCTAGTCTAGTAGAGGCTCACTAGGGACACGGTATTTGTTTATGTATCCACACATGTATTTAAGTTTCCGGTCAATATAATTCTAGTATGAATAATAAACCTTTATCATGATTAAGGAAATATAATAATAAGGGCCATTTGCATTTCTGCCCCTAACTCGAACCACCTACTCAGATTTGCCCCTAATTTCAAAGCATGCTCAAATTTGCCCCTCTGTCGTTAAGTCATTACTCAGAAATGCCCTTCCGTCCAGTCAAAGGCCTTTGACCGTCAGAGGCCCATGTGTACTGTAGCTGACGGAAAGTCCTACAGTATTGGACGGAAAGTGCTACAGTACTGTACGGAAGGGCATTTCTGAGTAGTGACTTAATGGCGGAGGGGCAAACTTGAGCATGCTTCAAAATTAGGGTCAAATGTGAGTAGTGGGTTCAAGTTAGGGGCACAAATGTAAATGTCTCTAATAATAACCACTTTATTATTACCTCTAGGGCATATTTCCAACAAGCAGTGCCTCCTAGAAGGGTTCGACCATGGATAGCCGCCACCGCCCGATCCCGAAGATCAGGTTTTTACCCTGGAGGAAGAAGATCAGATTTTCACCCGGAGCAAGATGATAGGAGTGAGAACATTGCGAGGGAGCCTTCAGGAAGGATACGACGACAATGGCCACTGCCACCATTGGCCGGTCAAAGCAATGTGCAAGTGGTGTACCCCAGCGCTCACACCCCTCCGTCGCACCCTAAATCCGTCAACCACCTGCAACCACGCCACCCGCGTGGGCATGGTTGCCCGCCCGCACCTGAGACACACGCTCCGCCCGAAACGTCGTGCCTCTCGTCGCCAGAGTCGTCGCCCTGCAACCAAACAACCTCAAGACCACACAAAGGCCCCTGCCTTGGCCCAACCGTCAACCCCCGACCACAGAGCTACCAGGGGACGCTCCGCCCCAGACATCGGTAGACGTGCGCCAACCCACCCGCAGGGAGGGAAGGGGGAGAAGGAGGAGTAGATGCATCCGGACCGGCACACCCCTATGCCGGCAATAGGTGATGCGACCGCATTTAGGCCGCCCATCCCTCCTACCGAGCTCCCCACTGAACATGAGGAAAAGGGGGAAGGAGGAACGGACGCATCCGGGCCGACACACCCTTGTGTCGGCGACCCGACCGCATCGAGGCCACCGGTCCCTCCTATCGAGCTCCCCGTCGAGCACACCCTCGTGTCGCCCCACCATGGCAGTAGACACACATCCCTGCGAGGCCACCAACAATCGCATGCCAACCGATGAGGGGTACCAAATCGACCCACAGTAGCAACCAAGGGAGCTCACCAGAGCTGCCTCCACGCGTCGCCTGCCCACCAGCCGACAGAGCAACCAAAGCGAACGAGCCCGCCCGCCATTCTGCCACACCACCAATGCCCACAACCAAGGAGGCCGCCGCCGCTGGTCCATGCCGCCGTAGCCCGCAACCAGCTCCGTCAGATCTGGAGCACCCCCGAGCCATCTTGAAGGACGACCCCAACCACGCGAGGCCTCACGGCCGCCAGCACCGCCGCCCCACAACACCACCGCACGTCGGGCCCCACGCCACGGCACGGCGTCCTCATCGAGCGGTCACGCCTTGCGCCACGACCCGCCATAGGAGGAGGAAGAGGAGTCCTCGCCGCCGCCTACGCCGGCCGGGCTTTGTCTGGCGAGGCCTCTGGTTGGCGGTGAGGGGGAGGGATGGGGAGAAGGGGACTGGAGAGGTGGCGGCTAGGTTTCACCCGACCTCTTGCGGGAGAGGCGCGGAGCGAACGGGTCGAGATGTAAGATGTTGGTAATTTCCTTTAACATCGTGTCAACCCTTTTCAGTCATGCTAAGGTAAGAGCATCTCCAGCCGTGCCCCTAGAACAGCCTCCCCATGCGATTTTTTCGCGCCGGCACCGAAAAAACGGCCCAGTCGCGCCCTCAGGAGCCCGATTTTCATCGGCCTGGGCCAAAATCAGCGCCGGCGGACCCAGGCCAAACCCGGCGCGCTGGGGAGCGCCCGGGGGCGCCGGGGCAAGTGGTTTTGGCGCGAAGCAGCCGCGGGCCCGCCGAGTCAGCGAGACGGGCCCTTCAATAAGCTATTTTCTTGCTCAAGTGTAACTTGGCTAAGAGAATTATTAGTGGAATCAAGAGAACTACTAGAAGCAACAACATTGGATTTAGCATGATTATTGTTACTACTAGAAGAAGAATCTTTCTTGTTCTTGTTACTAGACTTGACTTGTGGCATGTAAGTAGATAAGAGTAAACACTAGGCAATGTAAGAAGAAGATTTCTTGCGAAGATCATCATTAATTGCCTTTAAAAACTCATGCTCTTGCTCAAGGTTGAGCTTTTCAAAGCGTAACTTCTCATGAGTCTTTAAAAGTTCTCGAAGATCTTCCAAGATAGTTTCATGAGCTAACTTAAGAGTGTTTAGTTCTTTAGTTAGACACACAATCTTCTCCTTATCATTGTCATTTGTTTTATCTTGATTAGCATGATTATTTGACGTTTCATCATAGTATTCATCACTAGAGTTGTCAACAAGTAAATCATCATCACCTAACAAGTCATCTTCATCACTATTGAAATCAACATACTCGGGCTGTGATACCTTTGGGCCTTTAGCCATGAAGCATCTTCCAATTCCTTCATTTGGTGAGTCAAATATGTCGTGGGAGTTGGTTGACACAAGTGCTAGACCGGCAACACCTTCATCTTGAGTATATTCGGAGTTGGAGTGATAGCTTCTCTTGGAGTGATTGTCGGAGTCGGAGCCGGATACCCATTCACCAACATGAGCTTGATGTCTTCATTTTGTGTAGATCTTTGATGACTTGTCCTTCCTTTCTGAATCCTTGCTTCTCCGGGATGTTCTTCGTTCATAACGATCATCTCTACTTTTTCTTTCTCTTTATGGTGATTCTTCTCTTCTACTCCTTCTTTTTGGAGAATCTTCTCTTCTTTTGTAGGGAGCCGTACACTCATTGGAATAGTGCCCGGGTCTTCCACAATTTTAGCAATTGCGCTCACGACTAGAAGATCTTTTGTCATTGCAGGACCTTGACTTGGAACTTCTTTCCTTGCTTCTACTCTTGTAGAACTTGTTGAAGTTCTTCACCATTAGGCTCAGTTCTTCATTGAAGGTTTGTTTCTCACTTGATGATGTGGGGGCTTCACATGAGGTTTTGTAAGAACCACTTGACTTGTTGTGGAGCTCTTCCTTATCCTTGAGTGACATCTCATGAGCAACAATTCTTCCAATGACTTCAGTTGGCTTGAGATCTTTGTAATTGGGCATCATTTGGATAAATGTGCACATGGTATCATATTTTCCATCCAAGGCTCTTAGGATCTTCTTGATGATGAATTTGTCGGTCATCTCTTCACTTCCTAAGCCGGCAATCTCATTTGTGATGAGAGCAAGCCTAGAGTACATCTCAGCGACGCCTTCACCATCCTTCATTTTGAACTTGTCAAGTTGACTTTGAAGCACATCCAATTTGGATTCCTTGACGGAGTCGGTACCTTCGTGCATATCAATCAAAGTATCCCAAATTTCCTTTGCATTCTCATGATGGTTGATTTTGTTGAATTCTTCGGGGCACAACCCGTTGAAGAGAATATCACAACCTTGAGCATTGTATTGCAGAATCTTCAACTCTTTCGTGGTAGCTTCACGGTTCGGTTCTCTCCCATCAAAGAATTCACCTTGCAAGCCAATACACACAATAGCCCAAACGACGGGGTTATGTCCAGGAATATGCATTTTCATCTTATGCTTCCAACTAGCAAAGTTTGTACCATCAAAGTAAGGACCTCTACGGTGGTAATTTCCCTTGCTAGACGCCATACTCTCCTAGGTTGTGAAACCAAGGCTATGACCACCAAAAGCTATGAAAATCAAAGCAAATGGAGACCAAAGCTCTGATGCCACTTTAGGATCGAAAGTATGTCTAGAGGGGGGAGGTGAATAGACTACTTGACTAAATAAAAATCTAGCCTTTTCCCAATTTTAGTTCTTGGCAGATTTTAGCAACTTAGCACAAGTCAAGCAATCAACCTACACATGCAATTCTAAGAGTATAGCAGCGGAATGTCAAACAATTGCATATGAAGGTAAAGGGTGGAGTTTGAGGAGGCAAACGCAATGTTGACATGGAGATTTTTTATCCGTGGTTCTGATAGGTGGTGCTATCATACATCCACGTTGATGGAGACTTCAACCCACAAAGGGTAACAGTTGCGCGAGTCCATGGAGAGCTCCACCCACGAAGGGTCCACGAAGAAGCAACCTTGTCTATCCCACCATGGCCATCGCCCACGAAGGACTTGCCTCACTAGGGTAGATCTTCACGAAGTAGGCGATCTCCCTGCCCTTACAAACTCCTTGGTTCAACTCCACAATCTTGTCGGAGGCTCCCAAGTGACACCTAGCCAATCTAGGAGACACCACTCTCCAAGAAGTAACAAATGGTGTGTTGATGATGAACTCCTTGCTCTTGTGCTTCAAATGATAGTCTCCGCAACACTCAACTCCATCTCAGGGGGTTTGGATTTGCTGGAAAGAAGATTTGAGTGGAAAGCAACTTGGGGAAGGCTAGAGATCAAGATTTATGTGGTAGGAATGGAATATCTCGACCTCAACACAAGTGTAGGTGGTTCTCTCTCAGAAAATATATGTTGGAAGTGTAGGCATGTTCTGATGGCTCTCTCCATGAATGAAGAGTGGGTGTAGGGGTATATATAGCCTCCACACAAAATCTAACCGTTACACACAACTTACCAAACTCGGTGGGACCGAATCTTGAAACTCAGTCAGACCGATTTAGTAAAAAATGTGACCATTAGGAATTTTGGTGGGAACGACATGTCAACTCCGTGGGACCGATATGGTTAGGGTTAGTGCATAGCATAATCTCGGTGAGACCGATTACACAAACTCGGTGACCAATTTTGGTAATAGACACACAGAGAGTTGGTCAGGCAAACTCGGTGGGACTGGTTCGCTCATCTTGGTTGGACCGAAACGTTACAAAAGGGAAATAGTGAGTTTGCATTGCAATCTCGGTGGGACCGATCACTCATCTCGGTTTGACCAAAACGTTACGAAGGGAAACAGAGAGATTACAATCCCATCTCGGTGAGACCGAGATCCCTATCGGTGAGACCGAATAGACTAGGGTTGGCTATGACAACTGAACTCGATGGCGCCGGATGGACAGTTTTGGTGGGGCCAAGTTTGACTTTTGGTTTGGGACATTTGTGGATGTGAGAAAGTAGTTGAGGGATTTTGGAGCATATCACTAAGCACTTTGAGCAAGAAACTCATTAAGCAACACCTCATCCCCTCTTGATAGTATTGGCTTTTCCTAAGGACTCAATGTGACCTTGGATCACTAAAAGTAAAATGTAGAATCTTGTGCTTTGAGCTTGAGCCAATCCTTTTGTCCTTAGCATTTTGAGGGGTCCACTTTTCTCATCCATGCCATGCCAATCATTGAGCTTTCCTGAAATATTTATCTTGAAATAGCATTAGCTCAATGAGCTATATGTTGTTAGGAATTACCAAAACCACCCAGGGATAGTTGCACTTTCAATCTCCCCTTTTTTGGTAATTGATGACAACATATAGATCAAAGCTTCGACAAATGATAATAAGATTGAAAAACATCATCGCTTTGAGAAGTATGTGATAAGTAAGAGCTCCCCCTAAATTTGTGCAGTATTTAAAATTTGCTTTGGACTACAAATGCACAATGTGTTAGGATCATGGTGTCAGGACCCCGACTCAATGTCACATCGATCTAGCCTGTAACACCTCATATCACTTTGCGGCCTCACGCACGGTATTCCCACGGGTGTCGCCTTACCTTTGCCCGGGACCGTTTGCGCCTTTTGGCTCACGTATATGATGATGTCGCTAGCATCCATATGATAAGGAGCCCGGGCTGACATGACTAGTCGTAAACCCAAAGTGGCACAGACTTACAGGGACAGGCATCCATGACCCAGCATCGAACGTGTCGGTCATCAGCAAGTGGGTCCGGGCTGTAGCACTGGGCTAGCAGGACTCCGGTAAACCGGGCTGTAGCGGGCTAACAGGGCTCCGGTACTCAATGCGTGACATTTCCCCGAAGAGACAGACACAGGAACGAAGAAGGAGACATGCCGGCCAGCCTAAGTGTTCCGGAGCAGTAGCAAGCTACCATGGCTCAATGGAAACACTAGGAGACATTTCCCGGTAAGAGAGGCTACTAAAGATAAACAACTAGATAGTCAGATCCCACACATACCAAGCATTTCAATCATACACACAATATGCTCGATATGTGCAAATACAACAAGGCATCACAACATGACTCTATGACACAAGTACTTTATTTAAAGGCTCAGAGAGCCATACATAACATACATACAAGTACGGGTCACACGACCCACATTCAAGTCATACAGTCATACAAACCAGCAGCGAAAGTAACTTGTCTGAGTACAAACAACTAGTAAAATAAAAGAGGCTTGGAAAGCCTAGCTATACTACGTGGACCTTCACAAGCTCAGGATTACCACCTGGGCCTCAGTCTACTCATCGATGTCAATGTCTACGAAGAACCCATCAGAAGGGGTTGCAGCGTCTTCTGTAAAATGTAAATTATAGCAACATGAGTACAAAGGTACCCAGCAAGACTTACATCAGATCCTACATACATGCACATTATCAAGAAGGGTTGGTGGAGTTATTGCAGCAAGCCAGCTTTGACTCTTGGCTAAGCTAACTTACGAGACACCAACTTGAAATGATTTTGCGCACACGAGTCCACTACTCACCACTTCAATACACCACCGAGGATCCACCTCCGTCATCCTACGGAAGAGCCATCCTCGGCACTCACGCTTATCTTGAGATTTTTAGTAGTATCCATTCACTTGTCTATGAACTGTATAAGCAACCAAGTAGTCCTTTACCGCGAACGCGGCTATTCGAATAGATCATGTTAACCCTGCAGGGGTGTACTTCTTCATACATGTTTCCACCACTTAGCGTCTGCACACGACATGTGCTCGGAAGACTTCAAGCGAAAGCCGACGTGGGTGTAGACCACGACCTACCTAAACACCTAAGTCTCTAGTCCAGGTTTATCGTCTATCCAGGTTCCATCCGCAGGGAGTCCGGCCGAGGTTTCCCATACGGCCCCGAATGATGTGTACAGGGTTCCCGAGATACCTAACGGGTATTCGGTACACCGTGCCACGTACCTACCGCATCACAGCCCACCCCTATGGTCAGCGCTCTCCACGGCCTCCAGTAAGCTACAAACACCAGAAATTACTTGCAACTCCTGGACAGAGGACTAGGGTGAATAAGAAGTCGAGCGGGGTCATATTTCAGGGCCCAATGCATGGTAGTAGCTGAATCTTAAATCACGCACATAGATCTCAGTTCTTAAGGTCGGCTTCAATGAAACAACCCACCATGTACTCCTACATGGCCTCTCATCGATACCTTTACCAAATCATGTTCACCACATCACTCTCATTACCGACATGATCATTTCACTCTAGCCCATCACCCAGATGAACCATACCTGACACGACTCTAAGCATAGCAGGCATAGCAAGGTAGGAACAACACATACATATGGCTCAATCAATTCCTACCCATGCTAGTGGGTTTCATCTAATTACTGTGGCAATGACAGGTCATGCAGAGGAAATGGGTTCAACTACCGTAGCACACAGCAGTTTGAAATGTGTTGTCTTAATGCAGTAAAAGAGAGCAAGAGCGAGAACATGGGATTGTATCGATATGATCAAATGGTTGGTTGCTTGCCTGATGGATCGATGCACAGATACGGTTCTTCGCTAGGGTAATCACGGTACTCCTCGGAGGCAGAACCTGTCGCAAAGAACACCGATACACAACCATCACCAAACAATGTGCGACAATATGATGCATGCATGAAACATGGCAATATGAGTGTGTTGGGCTAATGCAACTAAAACCAGATGGGTTTGAATCAATTTGAACCAAAGATTCAAATTTCAAACTCATAAATGGCTCTTTAAAGTGTTTTATCTTGTTCTGCACTAAACCTCAAGTTAGCTTGTATAAACATGCATGAAACTAGTACATATGGATAGATTGGATTTTTCTGATCATTTTTCATATATAATTTGTTTGATTTGGAGCTACGGTTGAATTTATATGAATTTTTAAAGTTTGGGTTATTTTCTGGAATTTATAAATCATTTTAGATTTATTTTAATTCCAGAAAAGGATTACTGCATCAGCATGAGGTCATGCTGACCTCAGCAAGTAAACAGACCGGCCCAGGTCAAACTGACCAGTGGGTCCAGGGTGTCAATGGATAATTAACTAATTTAATTTAGTTTAAACTAATCTGGATAATTAGCAGAAGGGGGCCCCACCTGTCATTGACTCAACAGAGTCAACCAGGGCCCACCCGTGGTCAAGTCAAAATGGCTGCACCGGCGTTTAGCCGCCAGCGAGCCCGACGCGGCGGCGGAAGTGGTTTTGGCCATTCCGGCCACCAAATGGGGCGCGGAAGGCATCTACGTGGAGCTGGGGACGAACCGCAGCTCTTGGTGGAGCGAGTTGAGGTCGGGGCGGCCGGAGTTGGCACCGGCGACGACCTAGGCGGTCACCGGAGTTCGGGTGAAGGCGAACTCGGGGCTAGGGTGTGCGGTGAGGTGCGGGGAGTGCACGGTTGGACTCAACGCAGCGTGGTGAGTGCGTTGGACACCGTGAGGTGGCCGGAGGATGGCCAGGAGCACGTGGGTGACGAGATCTGCGGCGGTGCATGCGGGTGATCTTCGTGCGGTGGCTACACGGCTCGGGGGCGAGATAGGAAGGGTAGGAGGGGTAGCTAGGCTCACAGAGCACCCGTAGAGGCCACCGGCGGGGTCGGGGACGAGCTGATGCGGCGATGGCGTTGAAGGGGATCTCCGGCGACGGCGAACTCGGGCGAGGTCGGTGCGGTGGACTCGGGCCTCACGAGCACGCGGGGCTCGGTTAGCTCGACGAAGTGGACGGCGGCGGAGCTCCTGGACACCACGAGACAGACCACGGGCGGCGGGGAGCGCGGCTACGACGATGGAGCAGCAGCGGTGGCGTCGGCCATGGCTGGGGAGCGCGAGGGGGAGGAGCTGGAGAGGAGAGGGGGCGTCTGGGGGGTTCGGGGGAGAGAGAGGAGTCGATCCACGTCGTTAGCCGGGTGAGTGGAGCGGCGAGGCGGCGAGCAGGTGCGTGGCACCCATGCGGTGCTCGCCGTCGAGCACCTTGCCTGCCTGCCTGGCCGGCAAGCAGCTCGCTGGCGCGGTGCTGGGCTGGGCCGGTAGGTGGGCCGGGTTGCAGGCGCCAAGTAAGTCCTTCCTTTCTGTTTTTCTGTTTTTTATTTATTCTGTAAGTTTGTTGAATTATTAAAAATACTTAGGCAACTCCTAAAATCACCAAACTGCTTCTGGTCCATAGTTGGATTATTTCCAACATGAAACATTTTAGTTTGGAGATATTTGAGCATTTGAAATATTTTATAAATTTAAAATGCCCAAATTCAAATAATTATGAATTAACTCAAAGACCTTAGGATGACCTAGAAAATTGTGCATCACTTTTGGCAGAGGTTCTGAACCAGGACAAAAAAATGATGGACATTTTAGAAGGGCATTTCAGGTTCATTGAAATTATTTTTAGTAAACCCTAGTTGTTTCAGAGGGGGCTGGGGGTTCTGACATCCCCATTTCAGGCTTCTGTTGAAAGAATAGACATGATGCAACACTCTAATGCATGAACTAGCTAGGGTGTGACACATGGGTTACTCTTTCATGTCACATACATCTTGGTGGAGCGCTCAAAATGGTAATAATTGAACATATGCACTAATCACCAAGCAAAGTGAATGATTATATAAGGATATAAGAGATAATATCATCCAACAAGCATTAAGGGTAGCATAGCATATGATCAAACACATGATCATCCAAGTATCTCACAAAAGACATAGTGTATCAAGCAAGCTCACAAGCACACACTAAATAAGTTCAACCAACAAAAACAAGAGAGATAAAAAGCAACACTCTCTCTCGAAGCCTATGATCTATACATTTTTCTACCCCTTTGGCAACAAGTTACCAAAAAGTTCAAAAATGCATAGTGCTAAACGACTCTCAGGCTTGCTCTTCATGAGGTGGTGTAGAGATGACTCCAAGGATGAAAGCATCAGCTGATGTAGCTGGAGCTAGTGGAGTGGTTGTTGGAGCTGGTGGCACTGAAGCTATGGCAGCTGGTGCAGATGATGTAGCTCTAGTATCTGGAACAGGCACTGCAGCAGATCTCTGTCCTCTGGGCACTCTAGCAAATGCATCTGTAGTAAACTTGCCCTTCTTCTCCTCCACATCCTCCTAAAGTTGCTCAACTGCAGTTTGGATCTCAGTTACCTTGACATCAAGAGCATAGAATTTCTGCTCGATGATCCTCTCCAAACTCTCCTGGTTTTGAGTCAGGTTGGCCAAGCCCTTCTCAATTCTCAAGGTGGAGGCAATCAGATAGCCAAGTTGTTCTTGCTTGCTCTTCAGGAACACTTGAGATGCCTCTTCAGCAGTTGGCATCTTTGCAGCTTTCTCTGCCCTTGCCTTCTCTCTCTTCTCATGTGCTTGCATAGATGATGGTTCCTCCTCATTCATCTTAATTGTGTTATCTTCAAACTCGAGATATAAGGGTAGATGCTCCTTATCCAATAGATATGTGCCTGTGCCCATCTTTGAGTTGATGAGCTCCTGAATGTGTGGAGCATACCCACAACTTCTCTTCTGATCAGCTGCTGTTCTCTTGATTGTTTCCACAATCAGACTCATGACTTTGAATTTTTGAGGCACATCAAACAAATGCAGCAAGTTGATAGCATGTCCTCTGATCATCTTGTGATCTCCAGACTTGGGTAGCAATGTGTGCCTAAGGATCCAGTTGATTGGAGGCAGACCAGACAACAAGAAGTGTACATATCCAAGCTTGTGAGTTTCCAAAGCTTTATCTGGGATCTCTCTATACATGTGTGCCATAGAGTTGTGGTCTTTCTTCTTCTCAGCATAAACATCCAAGTCATCTTCATTTTCTTTTGGAGCATTGATCAACTGAGCCCAATCTTCAATAGTGGATTGGTACCTAGTACCTTCAGACATCCAGATGATCTTCCCATCTGGGTAGAAGTGAGCTGTGGAGTAAAACTGCATGATGAGCTCATCATTCCATTTGGTGAGCTTCTGGGCAACAAATTAATCAACTCCACATGCTTTGAAGCAGTCATATACTCCTAGATAGTGACCTTCATTTTTCTTAATGTAGTCCCAGTTGATCCATCTCATATCACATACAATGGGCTTCTTGTCAAGCAAAATTGTCTCATAAAAATCGTGTTGCTCCTTTGTGTGAAATCTGTAGTCAACTGTTGTCCTTCTCCTCACAACATATGGATCTGACTGTCTCCCCAATCTCAGTCCAGCATCCTTTCTGATGTGCATGTCTTCAGCTACTGGATGAGCATCATTATGGTCAGGAATCTTGGGCTTCAACTTTCTCAAAACAAGTGAATCCTCTTCTTCTTCAGCAGCTTCGGGCACTGGGGCCTTGTTCTTCTCTGCAGCAGGTATACTTCTAGTGTTCCTCTTGGGTTTAGGCTTTGGAGCTGGAGCAGCAGCCTTGGGAGCAGCTTTGGGCTTAGATGGAGCAGCCCCTGACTTAATTGCATCTCCCATGAGCTTCTGAGCTTTGGGTGCTAGTGCAGCATCCTCTTCCTCTTCTTCTTCCTCATCAGAATCTCTCCTCATAGAGGGCTTGCCAAGGACTTTGGCAGTAGTTGTTCTTACCCTCTTCTTCATCTTGGCTTCACTAGCAGCTTCTTCTTCAGACTCAATGGTGAACTTCATAGTTTCACCTGTGGCCACCTTCCTAGGTTTGGATGTAGGCACTATCCTAGCAGGTGCCTTCTTGTTCATGCCTGGCTTTGTGGTAGCAGCTGTGCCATACTGCTTTTTCAACACCTTCTTCTTTTAAGTGGCCTCATCTTCAACAACCACGTAATCCTCATCTTCAGAATCTGAGGTTTTCTTCTTCCTTGTCCTGGTGGCTGCTTTTGGCAAATTGCTGGGAGTGCTCCTACTTCCCTCATCATAACTGCTTGAGGGACTAGTGCCCTCACTCATCTGAGCTTGCTCTTTAGACTTGTTCTGGCGATCACTTTGATCAGACATTTTGCAAACTCACTGACATCAGACCCTGTGAATAGGTATAGATGAGGTAGAGTGGATGAGCATCACAAAGTACAAAGGTTTTTTTGCAAAACAATTGAGTCAAAACTTAGTTTTAGTTTTCCACAGAAAGCATTTCGGAGCTACCGATTTGTAAACTCGGTGATACCGAAGCAGCTTTTGGAACCTAAACTAGTGAACTCAGTCAGACCAAGTCACAGTTTGGTGGCACCGAGACAACTAGGGTTTCACAGAGAATCGATCTTGGTCACACCGATTTGCAATTCTCGGTCAGACCAAAAATTGCATGTGCAATGGCTTAAGCCAAGTCGGTGAGACCGATATTTCTACAACTCGGTCGATCCGAGATGAGTTCGGCGGAAACCTAACCCTAAATTTTCGAATCTAATCTAATCTACGGAATGCTTTCGCTAGACAGGAAGATTTCATACGTAGGAAGAATCATGGCAAAGCAATGTGCTAGGAATCGGAGTTAAAGAGTAGCACAAAGTATCAAGTTCATACCCTAACTCGGCGGTGAACTTGCTACGGCGGCAACGGCGGGGCAGAATGCCTTTGACGGCGGCTGAGACCAGCAGCGGGAGGTCGCTGGCGGCGAAGAGGACGACCCGGAGACCCGAAGAGGCAGGGCAGGTTATGCACGAGCGAAGGGTTTCAGAAATTTTTCCAAAATTTGACCCGTGAGTATATATAGCCTGACCCTGTTGGTGTGACCAAGTGGAACAACTCGGTGGCACCGAGATGCAAAACTGCAAGCAGTTACTGCAACTCGAGTGACCGAAAGGTTCTAATCGGTTGCACCGAGGTTGAAAACCTAGATCAACTTAGTGATCTCGGTATGACCGAAAAGGGTGAATCGGTCAGACCGAAATGCACAAAGAGGTTTTGAAAGTTTAAGTCTATGACAAATCGGGAACTCCGAGTGCTCCTCACATAGAGTGGTTTGAATCTGACTTGATCAAACTTTGTGATGTAGCATGAATAGAGTTCGAGACAAGAAAAGCATAGATAGCTAGAGAAGGTTCTTAGGCATTCTTGTCCATCTCTTGGCAAAAGGAAAGAAACCAAACAATCAAAACAACAAGTGGATGTCCTCGAATGAGTAAAATATGCAACCAACATGCTCACACAATAAAATGGCAAATCAAATATGTGGCAAAGCCTGCACAACCAATTCTAGCATCTATCAAACAATTGGCGATGACTAGGTCATCTATATATGAGTATATGGACTTAGGAGTCAAATGAGAACATTTGATCATAGGTCATACTCACTGTCGGTGTCAAAACCGGCGGATCTCAGGTAGGGGGTCCTGAACTGTGCGTCTAGGCGGATGGTAATAGGAGAGAAGGGACACGATGTTTTACCCAGGTTCGGGCCCTCTTGATGGAGGTAAAACCCTACGTCCTACTTGATTAATATTGATGATGTGTGTTACAAGAGTGGATCTACCACGAGATCAAGGAGGCTAAACCCTAGAAGCTAGCTTATGGTATGATTGTTGTTCATCCTACGGACTAAAGCCATCCGGTTTATATAGACACCGGAGAGGGCTAGGGTTACACAGAGTCGGTTACAATGGTAGGAGATCTACATATCCGTATCGCCAAGCTTGCCTTCCACGCCAAGGAAAGTCCCATCCGGACATGGGACGAAGTCTTCAATCTTGTATCTTCATAGTCTTGGAGTCCGGCCGATGATGATAGTTCGGCTATTAGGACACCCCCTAGTCCAGGACTCCCTCAGTAGCCCCTGAACCAGGCTTCAATGACAACGTGTCCGGCGCGCATGTTGTCTTCGGCATTGCAAGGCGGGTTCTTCCTCCGAATAATTTATAGAAGATTGTGAACACCAGGATAGTGTCCGGCTCTACAAAGATAAATTCCACGTACCACCGTAGAGAGAATAATATGACACAAGTTCAATCTGCTGACATATTTTGTGGCGTGACGTCACACCACTACCAAGCCTTTACTAGAATCGTTTTTATTGTACCACCTCAGCGCGTTTAGCGAAGCGGTTTTCTTGGCACGTCTTGTCGAAGCAGAGATCATGTTCCCCTTATTCCTGGATTCCCATCAATACGGACGTGGGTAACCCAACTGCGCCATTGATTGCGGCGCTTGGGGGATAAGCGAGTTTTATCAGGCCGGTGGGGATGCATGTTTGTGTCCGCCCATATAAGGGGATAAAGATCCAACCCTTTTACCTGCGCCTTCTTCCTCCTTGGCTTATCCAACTCCGCGAACTCGAGCTCCAGCGCCCAAGTCCGCACTTCTCACCTCAACCTTCTCCAACTATGTCCAGAGCGGGAGGCAAGTGGATGGCCTCCTCCGTCACGGAGGGGTAGATCCAGAAGCTGTGCAACGCCGGATATTTGTCCAGCAACATCGCGCACCGGCTCCCCGACGAGGGAGAGCTCATCCCCACCCCCAGGCCCCATGAGAGGGTAGTATTTCTTCCCCATTTCCTCCGCGGACTGGGCTTCACACTTCATCCCTTTGTCCGGGGGCTCATGTTCTACTACGGCCTGGATTTCCATGATCTGGCCCCGAATTTCATCCTCAACATCTTGGTGTTTATCGTCGTGTGCGAGGCTTTCCTCTGCATCCAGCCCCACTTCGGCTTGTGGCTCAAGACCTTTAGTGTCAAGCCGAAGGTTGTGAAGGGCAGCCAAGCGGAGTGCGGAGGTGCCATGGTGGGCAGGATGTCCCACGTTACTTGGCTGGAGGGCACTTTTGTGGAAACCATTAAGGGGTGGCAATCGGGGTGGTTCTACATCACCGAGCCGCGTGACCCTCAATGGGCAGCGGCCCCCGAATTCAGATCTGGCATCCCTACACGGCTCACCTCCTGGAAAGAGAGTGGTCGGATCTGGGGTGATTCGGAGGAGCTGACCGGACTCCAAGCCTGTATCCAAAAGCTGGTGGACAAGAAGCTCAAGCTTGTCAACGTAGTCCAGGTCATGCTCATCCGCCGGATTCTTCCGTGCCAACGACGGGGTTTCAACATGTGGGAGTTCGATCCGGCGCAGCACCAGACTCTGAGTGGGCTCTTCGACACTACATACGAAGATGTCTGGAAGGTGCTGTTCAAGGGCGCCGAGGCTCCCGCATCCGCTACCGAAGATCGCGGATTCAGCTCGCAGCGTCTGGCTGACGAGGTAAGTGATTTTGTCCTTTATGGAACGCTTGTTTTCCATAGTTTAACTCTATGCGGGATCTAAACTCCCTTTACCTTTGACAGGACTGGCTGGCGAAGGCCGAACAGACTATCTGTCCGGCCCCATTGCCAGAGGACCCAGCGGACGCCCGCCTAACGGGGCTGCTGGCTCCGGCACCCCACGTGGTGCCGGAGAAGAAGGCCAAGAAGAAGGCCACGGGTACTCGAAAGAGTTCCCGTTTTCAGGTGTTATCGGATGATGACTCCGAGGCCGACTCCTCCCACAAAGGCGAGGAGGAGAAGAAGAAAGCCTCTCCCCCAGCGGGGGGAGGGAAGAAACGGAAGGCTTCCCCTATGGGGGAGGCCGAAGGGTCCAAGAAGGGAAAAACTCTTTCCCCGGACTGCTCTACCAACGCCAGTGACGACGACGAGGACTGGCCTCCAAGGGCCAAGCCCCTGGCGAGATCGTAAGTATGCGGACTCCCGAATAACTTCATGGTTTTTCTTTTCGCCACATAACGTCTTTCTAATGCCGCATACAACCCTGCAGTCCGCCCAAGGATGATCTTCCCGCTTCGTTGAGCGGGTCCTTAGGTGCGTCGGATATGGATTCTCTTCCGACTGCCTCCACCCCCCGTGATGCGGACGATGCCGATGTGGGATCCCGGGAAGGGACCCACCAGGAGGAGGAGGCCCCGGAGGTGTCGCAGGACAACCTCCCGGACTTTGCACCGGACTCGGCCCCGGAACCCATAGTGACTCCGGAGTCCGGCGGGCGACCCCTTCGTAAGAAGGGCAAGACCGTGACGCCGGCAGCCTCCGTCCAACCGAAGGCGCCGGATAACTTGCTGGAGGCGCTCAATGGCGCCTCCATTGAAGAGGAACACCGCACTGTTATGAGTGTGGTGATTCAGAAGGTTCAGCTCGCCAAGAGCGGGCTGACCGAAGCCTGCAGCAGCCTTCTAACAGGCTTTGAGGTAAGAATTTCGATATATATATAAAATGGTACCGCATAGACAGTAGCCCCTGATGCTCGGTTCGGTGTTCGGAAAGAAAAGCCGGACTAAGGATCTAAAAAGATATACACAGGAGTCATAAAAAATATGTCAATATGGGATTGCAGGCTGTGCTACTGACCTCCGCCGCACTGACTGCGGAGGTCAATACTTTGAAGGAAAGCCTCGAGCGGTCCAAGAGCGAGATCGGCCGTGCCAAAAAGCAGCTCGAGGACAAGGAAAGTGAGTAACACCTTATTAAAATTGTACCTTACAGAAAAGGATTTTGGTTGCAAGAAGAATGACAAGGATAACGTGGGTATTGTAGGGGCCACTAGCGAGGTGGCGACCCTGAAGGAGGCGGTGTCCGCGGCCGAACGTAATGTGGCCGCGAAACGCTCCGAACGAGAGAAGCAGGAGGTGCGGGTGGCGGAGGTACAGCAAGAGCTCCAGGCTCTCATGGAAAAACATGAGAGTTTGGAGCGTGACTCGGAGACTCGAGAGTCCGAGCTTGCGACGACTCTTGAGAGTGCCAAAGCCGCTAAGGCCGAAGCCTATAAGGCCCTCCAAGAAATCGAGGAATTGAAGAAAATAGCGGCGGGTAAGGCATTTTTCATGCAAAGTAAGCATGTGAGTGTTAATTACCTATTACTTACCCGAATTCGGAGCTCTCCAGGAACGTTCGCAGATCTTCCTCGCAGCGTATCCGATGCTGCCACATTCTACCGGGCCAAGGAGGGGAGCTCGACGGAGAAGGTCTTCTGGTCTCAGTATGCTGAGGCCGGACATCCGGTGCCCCTTAGCGACCAGCTGAAGCAGCCGGTCGAGCTCCACAAGGTGGCCGAACAGGTCATGAAGGGCCTCATAGTTCGGCTCTGGCCTAAGGAGGCCATGCTTGGGAGCTACTTCGGCCTGGTGCGGCGGCTGGTGGATGCGTGCCCGTGGGTTGAAGTCATCAAGCACTCCGCTTGTATTGAGGGTGCCCGGCGGGCCCTTGCCCGCGCAAAGGTGCACTGGGGCAAGATGGATGCCCAGAAGCTTGTGACGGACCCGCCACCGCAGGGCAAGGAGCACCGCACGCCCAAGATGTATTATAAGAGTGTCCTGAAGGCTGCCCGCACTATTGCGGGTGAGTGCTCCAAAGATGTAATATTTGAGTAGACTCGCATTTTGTTATCCTGTGCGCTGAAAATTTAGTTCATATGTGCTAAGCAACGCTTGTTAATTTAAAATATTACCTTCTGTGCGGCTGTTTATCAATTCTGAGAGATGGCAAGTCGTCGGCTTCAGCCCCCATGCCACGAGTGCTGGGGTGTTCGGGATAAACTTGAGCACTCTTGTTCCCATTTTTGGGTCCATCTAGGGAGGCGCTCAACACAGCGAACAAGGCAACCGGACTTATAATGCTTGAACACTCTCACTTAGCCATAGAATTCTATAATTTTAAATTTCGGTGAAGCCCCTAGTCTTCGGAAGGCCGAATTTAGGGCGCTATCCACGCCTGGGCCAGACAAAAACCGGCTCCTCGCTCTAAGCGGCATAAGTCTTTAGGGACTCGCAAAAAACCTCTCGAACAGCAACCAGCTCTCGCCTCATCATGACGGTCAGTTTTAGCTTTCTCCACTGAGGCGCTCACCCAGCTCAACTGGGGCGCAATCGCAGTGGTTCTCCCAGTGCTACCTTAGCCGATACAACGGAACGTAAGGTACGAAAACATGGGAGCCGGGCAAACCCAACTATTGACCCAAGACATGATTCGGAGCCGATGCATATAATGCTATAAGTTCGGGGTGCCGCACTTGTGAAAGTGTTCGGACTTATCACACCATGATGCGGGAAACGTAAGCCCCTGGTGTATTTAGCCGTACCAAAATGTACGGATGCAACATGTCATAAATGAACATATGTATAAGAAAGAAATGCAATTGGAAGCAAAAAGGTGTTGCATTACTTTATTCAAGAAAAATTGTTGTGAGTGCAGAACGATACAAATGGTGCGATAAGCAAGGGATGGGACTATTAAACATGTCCCCCTCCAGGGGTAGGCTGCATAATGGTGTATAAAACAGAATTAATGCTCGTAATGGAGACCACCTGGATATTCGTTGTAGCCTTTCTCCTTCCCTGGCTGTTGCATCATGAATTCAGCATGTCTGCTGCCGGACAGGGCCTTTGACGAACGGAGTCCTATGGGTAAAAATAAAAAGGAAAAAAAAGAACGACACACTTGAGAGCCCCTGGTGTGGTTGAGCCGCAGTCTGGGCCTATCGTGGTCGTGCCCCTCTCCCCATGCCCATGGTATCTTCAGAGCGTAATGGTGTACGCGGAGGACCTGTCTTGACGTTTTACAGGGGCTGGGGTTGGGGCCGCACTGCTACGCATGCTCGGAACGTGCCAGGTGGTCTTGTTGTAGGTTACTCCGGGCGCGCTTAGCTGTGTCCGACCGCTTAGCGGCCGGACTCGAGAATTGCCTTAAGAGGTTGCATTGTACTTCTGCCGCGAGAGCCGCTGTATGTTCCTCCGTTCGGAGAGAACGTTCAGTGTTTCCGTTGACCGTGATGACTCCTCGAGGGCCTGGCATCTTGAGCTTGAGGTATGCGTAGTGCGGCACCGCGTTGAACTTTGCAAACGCGATACGTCCGAGCAGGGCATGATAGCCGCTGCGGAATGGAACTATGTCGAAGATTAACTCCTTGCTTTGGAAGTTATCCGGGGATCCGAAGACCACTTCCAGTGTAACTGAGCCTGCACAATTGGCTTCTACACCTGGTATGACGCCTTTAAGGGTCGTCTTGGTAGGTTTAATCCTTGAGGGGTCTATTCCCATTTTGTGCACTGTATCCTGATAAAGCAGGTTCAGGCTACTGCCGCCGTCCATCAGGACTCTGGTGAGGTGACATCCATCGACGATTGGGTCTAAGACCAATGCGGCGAATCCGCTGTGGCGGATGCTGGTGGGGTGGTCCCTTCGGTCAAAAGTGATCGGGTAGGAGGACCATGGATTGAACTTCGGGGCAACTGGCTCCATCGCGTATACATCCCTGAGTGCACGCTTCCGCTCCCTTTTGGGTATGTGCGTTGCGTATATCATGTTCACCGTCCGCACCTGTGGGGGGTAACCCTTTTGTCCTCTATTGTTCGGCGGTCGGGTCTCTTCCTCGTCATCGCTATGCAGCCCCTTGTCATTGTTTTCGGCAATTAACTTGCCTGCCTGCTTGAATACCCAACAGTCCCTGTTGGTGTGGTTGGCTGGTTTTTCGGGGGTGCCGTGTATCTGGCATGAGCGGTCGAGTATTCGGTCCAAATTGGACGGACCCGGAGTAGTTCTTTTGAATGGCTTTTTCCGCTGACCGGGTTTAGAGCCTCTGAATCCGGCATTGACTGTCGTATCCTCACTATTGTCGTTGTTAATGTGGCATTTGTTTTTGTTACGACGCGACCTGCCATTACGGTCCTTGATGTCCGGACTGCCAAAAATTTTGCTGAGGTTGTTGCTGCGTGCTAGCCAGCTGTCCTCACCCGCACAGAAGCGGGTCATGAGTGATGTGAGAGCTGCCATGGATTTCGGCTTTTCCTGTCCCAGGTGCCGGGCAAGCCACTCATCGCGGATATTATGCTTGAAGGCCGCGAGGGCCTCCGCATCCGGACAGTCGACGATTTGGTTTTTCTTGGTTAAGAACCGTGTCCAGAATTGTCTGGCCGATTCGTCTGGCTGCTGAATTATGTGGCTTAGGTCATCAGCGTCTGGTGGTCGCACATACGTGCCTTGGAAGTTATCGAGGAATGCGGCTTCCAGGTCTTCCCAACTCCCAATTGACTCTGCTGGCAAGTTGTTAAGCCAATGCCGGGCTAGTCCTTTAATCTTGAGGGGGAGATATTTGATGGCGTGAAGATCGTCACCGCGGGCCATGTGGATGTGAAGGAGATAGTCTTTGATCCAAACCGCGGGGTCTGTTGTGCCATCGTAAGATTCAATATTCACGGGTTTAAACCCTTCGAGGATTTGATGATCCATTACTTCATCTGTGAAGCATAGCGGGTGTGCGGCGCCTCTGTACTGGGCGATATCATGACGAAGCTCAAAAGAGCTTTGTCTGTTTTGTTCGGCCCGGCCGGACTTACTGTGTCCGGCGGGACGGTTGTCGTCACGTATCATGGGGCGCCCACGCGATCCATAGATCGATCTTGATTGTCTTTCCCTATCCTCCAATATATCTCGCAAGTCTGGAGCGTTCCCCTGTGGCCTTGTGCTTTTTGAGCGATGCCGGGGTACGGGTCTAGTGAAGGGCCTAGAGGCCTCTCTGTCGCGACCACGGGGTGGTCGGTCAGCCGTATTGTCTCCTGGTGATGCGGGTTCATACGCCTCCTCCTCTAATCGGGGGAGCAGCTTGCGTTTAGGGTAGCTTTTGGAGGGACGTTCGAGCTCATGCTCTTCGGCCGCGAGGACTTCAGTCCATCTGTCGGCTAGCAGATCTTGATCAGCTCTAAGCTGTCGCTGCTTTTTCTTGAGGCTGTTCGCCGTGGCCATAAGCCTGCATTCAAAATGCTCTTGTTCGACGGGATCCTCAGGCACGACGAATTCATCGTCGTCGAGGCTTGCCTCGTCTCCGGAGGGAGGCATAGAATCCTCTACCTCTTCTTCTGCCGCTCTCTCATGAGGGCTGGCGTCTCCGTCCTCCTGCGCTAGATCTTGCTGGAGTGGGTTGTCTTCGGCACTGTCCGGTATATTATTATCTCCGGTGCCAGAATCTTCATTCTTGCTGTGGCGGGATTTTGAGCGGCGCCGTTGACGCCGACGCTTGGGCTGTTTCTTGGAGGGGTCATCCTCCGTTGTTCCTTTGCCATTTCCATCCTTTGGGATATCCACCATGTATATGTCATATGATGAGGTGGCTTTCCAGTGCCCGGTGGGCACTGGTTCTTGGTCGTCTCCGGCATCGTCGTCCATACCGTCGATGTCTTCGGGGTCGTAGTCTAGCATGTCGGTTAGATCATCGACAGTGGCTACCAAGTGGGTGGTGGGTGGGCTTTGAATTTCTTCGTCGTCCGCATCCCAACCGTCCTGACCGCAGTCTGGCCAGGGCTCTCCTGATAACGAGAGATACTTTAGCGAACTCAAGATGTCGCTGAAAGGTGAGTGTTAAAAGATGTCTGCTGCAGTGAACTCCATGATCGGCGCCCAATCGGATTCGATCGGAGGGGGCGCGGGAGGTTCGGAGTCCGGCAAGGAGTCCAGCACCTCGGAGTCACGAGCTTCATGAGGGACAAGGTCAGTGTTCGGCTCTATCGCCGTAGAGGTTGCAGCCCCCGAGGCGGTGTCTAGCCATCCGTCCTCGATCTGCGCAGCCGGCTCCGAATTGAAGATCGGAGCGGGTTCGAGTGCGGCCTCCAGGGTACTGTCCGGCTACAGAGCTAAATCATGCTCGCTGTCGGGGGTTGGGTACGACATATGCCAAAGGATGGCTTATCATGGTGGGAGCGAGTAGAACGTCACCGGTGCCTGGAAGCGGGATGAGGCGAAGACATGCACACCGGCGGAACTTACCCAGCTTCAGGGCTCTCCTAGGAGATAACACCCCTATTGCTGCTCTGCGGGGTCTCCTCCTGATCACTAAGGCAAAGTGACTACAATGGTGCTCCTGGAGCTGTTTCGGGAGGCAGGAGAGGGCAAGGCTAGCTCTCTCCTCCCTGTGTGATCTGGTCTAGTGCTAATGGATTAGAACCCTTTGCATGAGTGCCCCGGGGGGTTTATATAGGCCTACCCCCCGGGGGTACAATAGTAATCTGGCTGGGCGCGGGTCCCAGCCGTCTGTCTCTCAGGCCGCCGTCTTCCCCGCTGGCTTCTGGGGCCTGCCGACTGGCGGGTCCCGCGGACAGGCTTGATACTGTAGCGGCACTCCTGATGACGCAGGCTCGGTCACTGGATCGTGACAACAGTGTCGCCGTCTATCGGGCAATCACTGTCGCCACTCCCCATCCTTTCTGGTTAATGGCTCGTGGGGCCCTGGGGAGGAGTCGGCCGACTCCAAGGAGGCCGACTCCCACAGGTCCGTCTTCGGGGCACCCAAGCCGCCTTCGGCCCACCCACTGATAGGTGGCCCCGCCGTCTTCGGGCCGTACAGGCCGGCGTCGTGGGCACAGTGCATGGCGCACTGTGGCGGAGGTCAGGGCAGGCATGGCAACAGTGCCGCGCCTCCCCAGAGATCTTCCAGCGATACGGCTCATTGTAGCCATGCCGGCCCTTCGTAAGCAGGGGGGAACGGCCACGCCGTGACCGTACCCCACATCCTACTTCAGGATGAGGGAGGAGTCATGGGCCGACTCTCCATAGTCGGCCTCTCTGGAGGTCGCCAGCTCGGAGTCGGCTTGTCTCGGAGTCGCCGTTTGGGACTTGGCTTGTCTTGGAGTCGCTTCTGGGACTCGGCTTGAGGGGCGCGGCCTGCCCCGATGTCTTGAAAGGTCCTGGGACTCGGGTTAGCCTACCCGTGGCTCAATACTCCGACAGTAGTCCCCGAAGCTGGTGAAGCCCTGCGAACGCTGCATGGTGGGGCTTCAGCAGTTTCAACCTTCCAGAAGCGGACTCTGGAACTCGGCTTCCGTCTTCCCTTGGGCCGACTGTCGAGAGTCGGATGTTTGGCGAAGAGCCGCAGCTCGAAAGTCGCGGCGGGAAACCAGGCGGCGTGCCTGATACGCTTCCCCGCAGCCATCAGGGCGGTCCTATCGCGCGGCGCCACGTGGAGAGGGCAGTCTGCCTGCCCACGCGCGCGACGTGACGGGCCGTCAGGTGGGGCCTGCCACTACCGTGCCTCGGCATACGGACGGATCTGCTGTGGCCGTGGACGATTAGTTTTCCCACGTCGTTACTGCGTGCAGTAACTTCATGGGGTAGATCGTGGGGCGGCGTGGGGGCATCGTGCGCAGTTAATCCCACGCCCGCCCCCTCGGCTTCTCAGCCCATAGGGGGGGAGCGGAGCAGCACAGCACGCGCGCCCTTCTTCCCCGCTCCCCCGCTTCGTCTTGCCTTCTCTCCTTCCTGCCTCCGCCGTTGAGCAAGAGCATTCTACACCACGGCGATGAGCTCCTCCTCCGCCGCGGCTCCCGCCGTGCGCTCCGGCGTATGGGACGGCTCGGAGGTAGAAGAGGAACACATCGAGTTCCTCCGCCGGACACGCCGTCTCCCTAGTGCGGACCTCGTGCGCGCCCGCGCCGCGCCGGAGGGGGAGATCCGGCCGGCACCGGAGGAGGGCGAGCGGGTCATCTTCCGCTCGCACCTCATGCGCAGCCTGGGGCTGCCGGCGAGCGGCTTCTTTCGCTCGTTCTTGGAGTTCCACAGCCTTCAACCGCACCACCTCACTCCAAATACGGTGGTGTTGCTCTCCGCCTTCGCCACTCTGTGCGAAGGTTTCCTCGGCGTTCTCCCCACCATCGAGCTGTGGGGAGAATTCTTCTCTTCTAAGCTCGGCACGCACATCGCCGGCATGCCGGCTCAGTGCGGCGCCTTCATCGCGATGCGGCGCTCGACGGCCGACAACCCCTTTCCTCCCATCATGCTGATCAAGTCGGTGAAGATGTGGCAGCGCTCATACTTCTACGTGAAGAACCTCGCCTCCGACGATGACTGGGTCAACCTGCCGCCTTACAACGCCGCCCCCCTAACTGGGAGGCACCCCAGCTGGTCTCACAGAGTCAAGACGCTGACTCCCGCCGAAGCCGCCGCCGTAGCGCGACTCCGGGTCTTGACGCAGTCGGAGGGTCTCGTCGGGGCCGACTTGCTGGCCACCTTCGTGGCGCGCCGAGTTCTCCCGCTCCAAGGTCGGCCTCACCTGATCTGTCAGATGAGCGGCCTCCGAGACCCGACTCGGATGTGCACCAAGGAGATGCCTCGCACGGAGGTGGCAAACATGGTGAATTATATTGCGAACTGCGAGTTCGGGGAGGACTGGCAGTTCAGCAAGGAGCCGTACTCGCGCGACAACCCCCCACCAGTGGTAAGTCGCGTCCCTCTATTGTTTTGTCTTCTTTGCGGCCGACTCCGGCTTCTGACTCTTGTCGGTTTCTTCTGAGCTAGAATTCCCTTATGCAGCCTGCAGTCGGCGCCACGAGACAGCCCCGCGAGTATGTCCCCGATCGTGCGGAGAGCGACGTCGATGACCCCGACTTGGGGGCGGCGGCGATGGAAGCCAACGCCGAAGGCGGGGGAGGAGGAGCAGAAGGCGACTTCAGGCCCTCAGCCACCTTCGTCGACTGGCCTGACGACGACGCTAAAGGGGAAGTCGCCCCACGCCACCAGCCGAGGGTCGGCTCGTCGGCCGCCGGCTCCTCCGCCGGCCTGGCTGGCCAAGGCGGCGCGAAGAAGCGTCATGCCGGGCCGAGTGCGCCCGGCGGCAAATTGAAGAAGTTCAAGGGGGCGGCTGCCGACCAGATGGGAGGAGGCGGCCGCGAAGGCCAACCGCTTCCGAAGGGAAGTGAGAAGGCCGCCGCTAGTCTCTGCGTAAGTCTTTACGTTTTTTTTCCTTCGTTGAATTTTGTCTGAGTCTTCTTTTATACTCCCTCCATTCTTCTTCAGGGCCCCTCTTTCCCTTGAGAGAGTCGCCATCCCCTCCGTCATGGGGTCGGCAGAGACGTCCGCCAATACTCGGCGGGCCGACCCCGCAGCCGACCTCCCGGAGGCGACGGAGTGAAATGCGCGGGAGAAGCGCGAGGAGGAGGAGGCCGAACGTCTGGAGAAGGTGGAGGCCAACAGGGCGGCCGCCTCCGCCCAAAAGAAGCTGGAGGATGCCGAAGCCGCCCTTGTGGCGAGACGGCGTGCCGAGGAGGCCGCGCGTCGCCGATCGGCGATGCTCGTCCCCCCACTGTCGTCTGCACCGCCGCCTCCGGAGTTCACGGGGCAGACCGGGGAGGCCGGCACCAAGAACCCCATCGTGGAGAAGGAGATCGGCGAGGCTTCCATGTCGGACACTCTCGTGCCGCCACCGCCGCCTCCACCGCCGTCTGGGAGACCGCACGGCAAACAGCCGGTGGGTCCGTCGGAGCCGCCGATCACGGACGAGGCCGAGGCGCGGCTGCTTCTCCAAGTCGCCTCGCCGGTGTGCCGCCGTCTTGAGAGGGCGACCTCGGCGCCGCGACCTCGGGAGACCGGCGCCGCCAGCTCGGAAACCTTAGACGCCGAGGCCACAAGCGCCGCGCCCACCGGGTGGGCGCGCGGAGGCGGCACCGGGCCGCTGAATCAAGCGCTTCTGGACGTTCAGGCGAAGCTGCGCGCTGAAGGCGACACCCTTCAAACTTGCACCAGGGCGCATCTGGCAGCGCGGACGGCCGTCCGAGTAAGTTTCTTTTCCTTTTTGATTCTTTTTTTTCTCTGTGGGGGCGCACCAGCGCACCCACTGGGTGTAGTCCCCGAGTTCCGGGCCGGCTGCTGAGCAGGCGGTTCGGAACTCCCTCTGGCGAGTTCCAAATACTGACTTTGTCTTCAATGACTTATTGCAGGAGTATCACAACCTCCGCGCCACTGCCTTCAACCGCAACGTTGAGGAGTTGAGCAAGCGGGCTGCCGACTTGTTGGAAAGCTGGAGTAAGTTCTTCTTCTTCGCGGGGGCGCGCTGGCGCACCCGCGGGCTGTAGTCCTCGAGATTCAGGCCGACTGCTGAGCAGTCGGGCCGGATCTTCCCGGCGATCTTCTTTGTTGACGACTTATTTGTCTCTTCTTTCGTTCTTAAGGAGCCAACGCCGTTCTTCAGGAGCAGCTGGGCGAGGCCAATACCGCCCGTCGTGCCAAGGAGGAGGAGTGTAGCAAGCTTGCCGCGGAGCGCGACCTGCTAGCGGCGCAGCTGGCCGAGTAGAAGGAGCTGCTCAAGAAGGCGCGGGATGAGGCCGAGAAGAAGGAGGCCGCTCTCCTGGCCGAGTTCGAGAGCGAGCGCTCCTCCTGGACTAACAGGGAGGCGATCCTGACCTCCGGCTTCCATGAGATCGAGGATATTGTTGATGGTAAGTTTCTTTCGTTTCTTCGGGCTTCCGACTATGTGTCAGGCCGACTTCTGATTTTTAGACTTGCTTCTTTTTTGTCTTGGCAGACTTCTTCCCTGGTCACTCGCAGGCAGTCCCTCTGGCCATCGAGGCTGCTCGTGAGGCGCGAAGGGCAAGCGGTGAGGAGATCGCCGCTAATGCCCCCCGAACCGTCGATGAGCAGCTCCTGAGGATTGAAGCCCGTCTTCGTCCGGCCCACCGGCAGATGCGCCGGCTTCAGCGTGCCGGCGCCTAGGCGGTTGCCGCTTTGTGGCCGGACATGCCGGCTCTGCGCACCGCCAGTCGGACCGCCGACTGGCTGGAAGTCGCTGTCCGCCATCTTGAGGCCTGGAAGGGCTCCTCGGCCCGGGCCGAAGCGCACCGGGCCTTGGAGTTCGTCAAGGCTTGGTATCCAGGGCTGGACCTGGACCGTCTGGCCGCGTTCCGGTCAGAAGCCCAGGTCGAGCTGGAGGCCGTGGAGGGCGCCCTTGTCGAGCGTGCGGCGGCCATCGCCGAGTACACGGACACCAGTGTCTTTGTGCCCAAGCGGGCTGAAGGCGGCGAGGAAGTGCCGCCAAAGTGGTTCGGAATGAACCCGGAGTATGGCGAGGACTCGGCGGAGGTGATCGACTCCAGCACCGAGGAGGAGGACGAGGCGGAGGCCGAAGGTGAGGCGGAGGTGCCAGAAGACGGAGCAGGCGGCCAGCCTCAGCTCGACCGCGCCTCCAGCAATGAGCCGCGTCGAGAGAAGGCGACTGCTGCCGGAGGCGATCAAACCGAGACCGCCCAGCCGACTGCCCCGGCGCCTGACACCGCCGTCTCCTCCGATCCTCCGATCCCAGATGCCGCCTCCTAGGCTGCCTTTTCCGCCTCTGCTTGTCTATCTTAGCAATCTTTTGAAACTTTGTTAGATTCGAACAATTCCACCCGCGGGGTGTATCTTTGAACTTCTAGTTGATGATTCGGCCAAGGGCCTATGTAAATATTTATCCGATTTCCGTCTTTCCTTGCTTACTGCTCTTTAGGCTTTTCCCTTTGCCGCCTTCCTTTAGTCGCTGCCTTGCCAGTCGGACAGCCGCTCTGCGGACTGTCGCTGGGTCAAGTGCTTGGCTACTTCGGGAAGGCAAGTACTTGGCCGTTTAGAGTTTCTTTAGCAAGTCGGATAGAAAGCGACAGGCCGACTACCCAAGAGTCGGCCGTCCTTAATAGAGGTTAATAAATACGGCGAGCCGACTACTCATGAGTCGGCTTTCTGCTTCAGAAATGCTGGAGGCTGTCTTACGCTATGTTCGTGCTTTAGGTCCTTAGCCATTTTTCGTGTGGGCGCCCGTTCTTCCTCACTCCTGCCTGCCTCACAGTCGCTCTGCGAGCTGCGGCTTTGCCAGGAGGCGGATTGGGTACCAAGCACTACTTGTCTGACTGCGGGAAGCTCCTCATAGCGCAAGGCGGCGAGTCCCCGGGCCGACTAGTCTGGCTCGGTGCCAAGCGGCTTGTAATGAAAGTAATGTACTCGAAGGCATAATTCTTATCATACAGATAACAAAAAGGGTAGTCCCCGAGCTCGTCTCGGGGGGCCCAAAGTCTTAGTACTTTAATACAAAAGGGGTAGTGCGATACATACTGCATCAACTATAAAATCTTCGAAGAAGATTTGCATTCCACGGGCGCTCTGTCTCTTTGCCGGAGTCGTCCCTCTTGCGCGCTCGGGGCTTCTGAGCGTCGATCAGGTAGTAGGCATCATTCCCTAGCACCTTGCTGATGATAAAGGGGCCTTCCCAAGGTGCCGACAGCTTGTGTTGGCCGGCTGTTCACTGGATCAGCCGGAGCACAAGGTCGCCTTCTTGGAAAGATCTTGGCCTGACCTTCCTGTTGTAGCATCGACGCAGACTCTGCTGGTAGATGCTGGACCGGCTGAGTGCCAACAGCCGGCCCTCTTCCAGCAGATAGACGCCGTCTTGACGTGCTTCTTCTGCTTTTTCCTCGGTGTACATGGTGACTCCTGGGGAGTCGAACTCTATGTCCGTTGGGATGACGGCTTCGGCACCATAGACGAGGAAGAAGGGTGTGAAGTCGGTTGACTTGTTTGGAGTCGTGCACAGACTCCAGAGGACGGCTGGCAACTCCTCAAGCCAACAGCCGGCAGATCGCTCCAGCGGTACGACGAGTCGAGGCTTGATGCCGGATAAGATGAGGCCATTCGCTCGCTCCACCTAGCCGTTTGACTGCGGATGGGCAACGGACGCTAAGTCCAGTCGGATGCCCTGTGTTGCACAGAAACGGGCCAAGGCGCCTTTGGCAAAATTCGTGCCATTGTCGGTGATGATGTTGTGTGGGATGCCGTACCGAGTTGTGATGTCAGCGGTGAAGGTCACTGCAGTCGGACCATTCAACTTCTTGATGGGTTTGACCTCCACCCACTTGGTGAATTTGTCCACTGCGACAAGTAGGTGAGTAAGCCACCTCGTGTCGTCTTGAATGGTCCCACCATGTCCAGGCCCCAGACTGCAAAGGGCCAGGCGATGGGGATAGTCTTGAGTGCAGAAGCTGGCTGAAGTGGCTTGGAACGGAAAATCTAGCACCCCTTGCACTTTTGGACTAACTCTTTGGCCTCTTCCAGGGTGGTTGGCCAGAAGAAACCGTGCCAGAAGGCTTTGGCGACGAGTGCCCTGGAGGCCGCGTGGTGACCGCACTTGCCTTCATGGATGTCTCTGAGGATTGATTGGCCTTGTTCTGCCTCGATGCAGCGTTGGAAGACGCCGGTAACGTTGCGTCTGACCAGCTCTCTGTTGACTATGGTGTAGGCTGCTGCTCGGCGTTGCACTTGTCGAGCCAAGATTTCATCGGTTGGCAGCTCTCCGTTTACTAAGAACCTGAGGATGGGCTAGGCCCATGAAGGTGCTGCTATTTCTTCAACTGCCACTAGTGCGACTTGGACGAGGGCGGCCGGGCTGGGAGGACACGAGTTGGAGTCCGCAGCCGCTTGCTGATTTGAAAAAGTCCCGGGGCCGACTGGAGCAGTCCCCGGGCCGAGCTCTGGAGTCTTTGATCTTGCCATTGCAGTCCCCGGGCCGGGTTCTGAAGTCCCCGGGCCGGCTTCGACTGTGTGTTTCTTGGAGTCGGATCCGTCTTCTTCAGGCGAAGTCGGCACAAAGATTGAATCTGATTCTGGTGACGGCTTGATAGAAGGCTTGAGGAGGCGCCGGAGGGCGACACCAGATGGTATTGCCTGGCGGGTGGAGCCGATTCATGCCAAGGCGTTTGCTTGGTCGTTGTCGTTCCTTGGCACGTGGAGGAACTCGCACCCCTCGAAGTATCCGCTGAGTTGCTGGACTAGGAAATGATAGCTCGCCATATTTGTGTCCTTGGCGTCCCAATCGCCAGATGATTGCTGGACCACCAAGTCAGAGTCGCCATAACACAGGATCCGGCGAATGCCAAGTTCTTTGGCAAGCCGGAGCCCGTGGATGAGCGCCTCGTACTCGGCCACGTTGTTGGAGGCGGCGAAGTGGATCTGTAGCGCATATCTAAGCTTGTCGCCCTTGGGGGGAAGTGAGGACGATGCCGGCTCCCAAGCCGGTGCGCATCTTGGAGCCGTCGAAGTGCATCCGCCAATGGGTGGAGTCGGGCGCTGGCGGCAGATACTGGGTCTCGGCCCAGTCGACGAGGAAGTCGGCCAGTGCTTGCGACTTGATGGCGGTGCGGGGCTCGTAGTAGATGGTGTAGGGGGCCAGGTCGATGGCCCATTTGGCCACTCGGCCAGAAGCATCTCAGCTCCCGATGATCTCGGCCAGTGGAGCTGTGCAGACCACAGTGATTGGATGCTCTTGGAAGTAAGGCTTCAATTTCTTGGCGGCAAAATGCACGCCGTAGCACATCTTCTGGTAATGGGGGTAGTTCTGCTTGGAGGCCGACAACACCTCGCTCAAGTAATATACCAGTCTCTGGACAGGTAGCACCTTGCCTTCCTCCTTGCGCTCGACTACAATGACTGTGCTAACTACTCGGCTGGTGGCGGCAATGTATAGGAGCATGGGCTCTTTGGGAGTCGGAGCCGCCAGCACAGGGGGAGTAGTCAACATCTTCTTTAGCTGGAGAAAAGCCTCGTCCGCCTTGGGAGTCCACTCGAAGAAGGTCGTCTTCTTCATGAGCTGATACAAGGGGAGAGCCTTCTCGCCCAGCCGACTGATGAATCGGCTGATGGATGCCAAACAGCCAGTGAACTTCTGCACATCTAATAGTCGTCTGGGTGCTTCCATCCTCTCGATGGCCTTGATCTTCACAGTATTGCACTCTATGCCGCGTTCGAAGACCAGGAAACCGAGGAGCTGGCCGGCTGGTACTCCAAAAACGCACTTCTCTGGGTTGAGCTTGATCTGGAATCGACGCAGATTCTCAAATGTTTCCTTGAGGTCCTCCAGCAAGGTTCCACGCTTCTCCGTCTTCACCACTACATCATCCACATAGACGTGGGCATTTCTGCCGAGTTGCTTCAGGAGGCACTTCTGCATGCAACGCTGAAAGGTGGCGCCGGCGTTTCTTAAGCCGAACGTCATGGTCAGGTAGCAGAAGGCTCCAAACGGCGTGATGAAGGCGGTCTTCAGTCTGTCAGCCGGGTTCAGCTTGATCTGGTGATATCCTGAATATGCGTCCAGGAAACTCAACAGCTCGCATCCGGCTGTGGAGTCTATCACCTGATGGATTCTCGGCAGAGAAAATGGGTCCTTGGGGCAAGCTTTGTTGAGGCTCGTGTAATCAATGCACATTCGCCACTGCTTGTTCTTCTTCAGCACCAGTACTGGGTTTGCCAGCCACTCTGGGAAAAACACTTCCATGATGAAGCCGGCTGCCAGGAGCTGGGCTATTTCTTCTCCAACAACTCTTCTTTTTTCTTCTGACAGGCGGCGCAAGGGCTGCCTGACGGGCTTCATGTCAGATCGGACGTGTAATTTGTGCTTGGCAAATTCCGTTGGGACACCAGGCATGTCCTTGGGGGACCATGCGAAGATGTCGCGATTCTCATGGAGGAAATCGACGAGCTCGCCTTCCTATTTGCTGTCAAGGCCTGTGCCCATGACAGCGTACCTCTCTGGGTGCTCTGGGTCCAACGGTATCTTCTTTGTTTCTTTGGCCGGCTTGAATGATCCTTCTGCTTCCGACTCCTTGGGGTCGGGCGATAACTCGGGCTGCTTGCCGGCCATCGCCATGACCCGATCGAGAAGCCGTTTCTCAGCCGCGATCACCAAGGACTCGGCCAGCCGATTGCTTTCGGCCACGCAAGTGAACGACTTCCTGTAGTCGCCGGACACGGTTAGGATTCCCTTGGAACTCGGCATCTTCATCTTGAGGTAGGCGTAGTGGGGGACCGCCATGAACTTGGCCAAGGCGGGTCGGCCAAGCAATGCATGATATGGGCTCTCAAGGTCCACCACCTCAAACCAAATTGGCTCTCGGCGGAAATGATCCTTGTCTCCGAAGAGGACATCTATCAGGATCTTGCCGATTGGTGAGCAGGAAAGGCCAGGGACGATTCCGTGGAACACAGTCCGGCTGCTCTGAAGCTGTCTTCGCTTGATTCCTAATTTCTCCATTGTATCCTTGTACAGGATGTTGATACTGCTGCCTCCGTCTATCAGTACTCGCGAGAAGCGAGCAGCCCGCCTATCTGTGGCGAGTGTGGCACCTAAGACCAAGGCGTAGGAGCCTGTACTCGGCATCACCTCTGGGTGATCAGCTCTGCTCCAACTGATAGGCTTTTTGGACCAATGCATGAACTCTGGAGTACTTGTCGCAACCGCATTCACTTCTTGCTGCTGTTGGCGCCTGCTGCATCGGTCATCTGCTACACTAGTGAACACCACATAGGCTCCATGCTCATCCGGGAACTCGTCTTGTATCGCGCCGACTGGCCTGACGGCCGGCTACTGGGGAGGCTGTGGAGGAGGCGGCCCAGTAGGAGGGGGAGGGAGCAGGCCGTCCCCCTTGGCGATTCTGGTCAGCTAGTGGCATTTCCTGGTGGTGTGGTTCGATGGCCTCGCGCCGCTGTGGAACTTGCAGGGACTGTCTAGAGTCTGCTCATAGGAGAAAGCCGGCAGCCAGTTGGACTTGCCGCCCTTCTGTCGCTTCGCCAGAGGCGGTCCCTCCAACTGCTGGTCTTCTGCTGTTGCCACTTGCCAACTGTTGGAAGTCGGCTGCAGGGCTTTGTGCTTCTGGTCATTCTCCTGTTGCCGCCGACTGGTGTCTCCAGCCGGAGTTCTTGGAGCCTGAGGGGCGACTTTGCCGGTTGTGCTGACCCAAATCTCCGCCTTCATGGAGGAGTCGGCCGTGGCGTACTTGTCCGCTGTGATCAGCAGCTCATCGAGGGTCTCCGGCTCATTGCAGAGGAGCTTGTGCTTGAGGAGGGTGCCTTCTCTTCACCCGGCAGTAAAGTACTCGATGGCCTGCACCTTGTGCACGCCCTCGCAGGAGTTCCGGAGTTCACCCCAGTGCATGAGGTAGTCACGAGTAGACTCGTCAGGGCCTTGCACGCACAAGGAGAGTTGGCGTCGCTTGGGAGGTCGCTTGTACGTGCTGGTGAAGTTGCGGACGAAAGCCTCGGTGAAGTCAACCCAGCTATTGATGTTGCGTGGCTTCAGACTGTTCAACCACGTCCGGGCCGAGCCCTGGAGCATGAGCGGGACGTATCTTACGGCAACACGCTTGTTGCCGTTCGCTATGTTGACGGCGGTGGAGTAGTCGATCAGCCAATCTTCTGGCTTCACGGTGCCGGTATATTTGGGCGTGTCTCGGGGGAGCGTGAACCCTTTGGGGAAGGGCTCATCTCGGATGCGGGGTCCAAAGCAGGGGGGACCCAACTCGTCTTCTTCTTCCAGCGCCAGGGATCGGTGGAGTCGGTCGATCCGGTGGTGGGCGTCGTTCTCTCCGACTCCCTCTCGGCGGCCAAGGCGGTCGTCGAGAGTCAGATGTTCCACTGGCGGCAGGGAGACTCGCCTTTCTCTACGAGGAGGGGGAGGCAGGTAGTCGTCCCGCCGTCCCACCGCTTTGGGGCAGCCGTCTTGGTCGCGCTCGATGGTGATGTGAGTCCGACTGTGGCTCATAGCCGGCTCCTTGTCCTTCTTCCCACGGGCCCCGCTAGTCGGCGTCCGTGACGTTGCTCCTTGGTCTCGGCGAGGCGGTGGGTCGTCGTTTTGGCGCTGCGGCGCCTCGGTGCGGCAGCCGGCATCATTCTGCGCGGCAGCCGCGTCGAGGAGCTGCTGAACTCGCTCCATCATTACGCGCCACTCTTCGCCTTCGAAGTTGTCGAGCTCGTCTGCCGCCGCCTGGGCGGCACGGATATTCTCTGCGGGCATGGCATACATAGGGCGATCGGCCCCGAAGAGGTTGGCGATTGCCGCGCCGCGCTGTCGGACCGCGCCTAGGCGGCTAGGCCCGGTCGGAGCCGGCGAGCCGCCTACGGCGTGATCCATCTCGCGTTGGTAAGCTTCTGACAAGCGCCTCATGCTTGCCAGCTTCTTCGCGCCCTCGACGAGCTGAAGGCGGAGCGCCTCCAGCATCTCGGTGTCGGCGTCTTCCGGAATCGGCGCTGCAAGGCCTCGCAGGGCCGCGTCAAGCGGGTCGTGCGCTCCTTCGCCGGAGCGCTCGCCGTTGTCGAGGACGAGGACCTTAGTGACGGTGCTTCTGCCGCTCCCCGCGTAAGAGAGCGGCTCGTCGTAGACCACCACGTTGGTGGGGAACGCCTCGAACGACGCGGTGTCGGAGTCGACCAGCATCGGTTCGGTGGATGCTATGGACTCCAGGTCCGCGGCAGGCTCGCCGGCGACGTGGAGTTGGTCAAGGAGGCCCGCGAGGAGGCTCTCGGGGACACTCGTGCCTGCGTCGGACGCAGGCTCATCGGAGAGGCGAACCTCGCCGATAAGATCGGCGAGGCAGCTGGCCGCACAGGCAATCTCAGCACCGTGCAGCGCGTCGGCACAGACGCCATCCGGCGTGCCGGGCTGGCTGTGCTCGCCGGGGAGGAACAGGGTTCCCGTCCAGAGCAGATCTCCGGACGACGGTGCGCCTCGCCCACGGTGGGTGCCAAATGTTGGGGGTTGGGTACGACATATGCCAAAGGATGGCTTATCATGGTGGGAGCGAGTAGAACGTCGCCGGTGGCTGGAAGCGGGATGAGGCGAAGACATGCACGCCGGCGGAACTTACCCAGCTTCAGGGCTCTCCTAGGAGATAACACCCCTACTGCTGCTCTGCGGGGTCTCCGCATGATCACTAAGGCAAAGTGACTACAATGGTGCTCCTGGAGCTGTTTCGGGAGGAAGGAGAGGGCAAGGCTAGCTCTCTCCTTCCTGTGTGATCTGGTCTAGTGCTAATGGATTCGAACCCTTTGCATGGGTGCCCTGGGGGGTTTATATAGGCCTACCCCCCGGGGGTACAATAGTAATCCGGCTGGGCGCGGGTCCCAGCCGTCTGTCTCTCAGGCCGCCGTCTTCCCCGCCGGCTTCTGGGGCCCGCCGACTGGCGGGTCCCGCGGACAGGCTTGATACTGTAGTGGCACTCCTGATGACGCAGGCTCGGTCACTGGATCGTGACAACAGTGTCACCGTCTATCGGGCAATCACTGTCTCCACTCCCCATCCTATCTGGTTAATGGCTCGTGGGGCCCTAGGGAGGAGTCGGCCAACTCCAAGGAGGCCGACTCCCACAGGTCCGTCTTCGGGGCACCCAAGCCGCCTTCGGCCCACCCACTGACAGGCGGCCCCGCTGTCTTCGGGCCGTACAGGCTGGCATCATGGGCACAGTGCGTGGCGCACTGTGGCTGAGGTCAGGGCAGGCATGGCAACAGTGCCGCGCCTCGCCGGAGATCTTCCAGCGATACGGCTCACTGTAGCCATGCCGGCCCTTCGTAAGCAGGGGGGAACGGCCACGCTGTGACCGTACCCCACATCGTACTTCGGGATGAGGGAGGAGTCATGGGCCGACTCTCCATAGTCAGCCTCTCTGGAGGTCGCCAGCTCGGAGTCGGCTTGTCTCGGAGTCGCCGTTTGGGACTCGGCTTGTCTTGGAGTCGCTTCTGGGACTCGGCTTGAGGGGCGCGGCCTGCCCCGATGTCTTGAAAGGTCCTGGGACTCGGGTTAGCCTACCCGTGGCCCAATACTCTGACACTCGCTGTGACACTGCGGCACGCTCGGCTGTGGCTCGAATCCATCGAGGATCAAGTCCCCGCGGATGTTAGCGTGAAGTTCAAACTTCCAAAACTGACCTGACAGCCAGGGGCGTAGCTTTCGATCTGCTCCAGTTGGCCAAGCGAATTGGCCCGCAGTGCGAAGCCGCCGAATATGAAGATCTGTCCAGGGAGGAAGGTCTCACCCTGGACTGCGTCATTGATGATGATCGAAGAAGCCATCGAGCCTATCGGTGACGACACAGAGGAACTCTCAATGAAAGCACTAATGTCGGTGTCAAAACTGGCGGATCTCGGGTAGGGGGTCCCGAACTGTGCGTCTAGGCGGATGGTAACAGGAGACAAGGGACACGATGTTTTACCCAGGTTCGGGCCCTCTTGATGGAGGTAAAACCCTACTTCCTGCTTGATTAATATTGATGATGTGTGTTACAAGAGTGGATCTACCACGAGATCAAGGAGGCTAAACCCTAGAAGCTAGCCTATGGTATGATTGTTGTTCGTCCTATGGACTAAAGCCATCCGGTTTATATAGACACTGAGAGGGCTAGGATTACACAGAGTCGGTTACAATTGTAGGAGATCTACATATCCGTATCGCCAAGCTTGCCTTCCACGCCAAGGAAAGTCCCATCCGGACACGGGACGAAGTCTTCAATCTTGTATCTTCATAGTCTTGGAGTCCGGCCCATGATGATAGTTCGGCTATCCGGACACCCCCTAGTCTAGGACTCCCTCACTCATCATTTAAGCACAAGTGGGGTTACCACTTTTACATAAAGCATTGTTGTGTTCACACCATTAGAGTTGCTTTAGCTCAATTCTTAGAGTAAAGCTCCCCCTAGATGTGAGATCCCCCCTAAGAGGGATGAACTAACCTTGGGTTTTGTCGATGATGACTTCATGTTGGTGTTGAAGATGTGGATGCTCAATGTTGATGTAGATCATTTGGAGCAATCCATTAGAGTGAGTTGCACTTTCAATACCTACACGGGTTAGTCCCACAAGGAACAAACAAGGATATCCATAGACATAGAGTGATGCACACATAAGATGATGTCCATGAAAGCATTAGGTTACCTTGTCCCTTGTCTTACCAACAAGAGGGTTTGTGACTCCTTGAACTAGTGCAAGATGTGGAAGTTGATTGCACTTGTTCTTGCCAAAATGATATGAGTGAAGTATATTGGCGGAGTCACCCTCAAGAACTCTCTAGTTCTTCTTCTTTGGAATCCACATCATCTTGATGGGAATCCTTGGAGTTGTAGTTGTACTCGATGAAGTAGAACTTGATGTAGTCTTGGGAACCCACTTGACCAAGGCCTTAGGAGCTTCTTCAAATGCATCAATCTCCTCTTGAAGCTTGTCATTGCCTTTTTGCTTGTGGTCTTGTGGTGGAAAATCATCGTGAGCTTGTGTTCCTTTGAAAGAAGTAGGATCATAATTCTCTTGTTGAGGAACAAACTTCGTCTTGGGGTATTGATCTTCTTCCCACTCAACTCCATTGGCATTGAACTTTCGTTCAAAACCAACACCTTAATTCTTCCGGTGCCTTCCTTCCTTGCTTACAATTTCCTCGAATTGCTTACTTCCGACAAGGCTCTTGTAAACACCTTTCTCTATAATTCCATTCAATAAGTTGTTTTCTTGCTCAAGTGTAACTTGGCTAAGAGAATCATTAGTGGAATCAAGAGAACTACTAGAAGCAACAACATTGGATTTAGCATGATTATTGTTACTACTAGAAGAAGAATCTTTCTTGTTCTTGTTACTAGACTTGACTTGTGGCATGTAAGTAGATAAGAGTAAACACTTGGCAATGTAAGAAGAACTTTTCTTGTGAAGATCATCATTGATTGCCTTTAAAAACTCATGCTCTTGCTCAAGGTTGAGCTTTTCAAAGCGTAACTTCTCATGAGTCTTTAAAAGTTCTCGATGATCTTCCAAGATAGTTTCATGGTCTAACTTAAGAGTGTTTAGTTCTTTAGTTAGGCGCTCAATCTTCTCCTTATCATTGTCATTCGTTTTATCTTGATTAGCATGATTATTTGACGTTTCATCATAGTATTCATCACTAGAGTTGTCAACAAGTAAATCATCATCACCTAACAAGTCATCTTCATCACTATTGAAATCAACATACTCGGGGTGTGATACCTTTGGGCCTTTAGCCATGAAGCATCTTCCAATTTCTTCATTTGGTGAGTCAAATATGTCGTAGGAGTTGGTTGACACAAGTGCTAGACCGGCAACACCTTCATCTTGAGTATATTCGGAGTCGGAGTGATAGCTTCTCTCGGAGTGATTGTCGGAGTCGGAGCCGGATACCCATTCACCAACATGAGCTTGATGTCTTTGTTTTGTGTAGCTCTTTGATGACTTGTCCTTCCTTTCCAAATCCTTGCTTCTCTGGGATGTTCTTCGTTCATAACGATCATCTCTACTCCTTCTTTTTCTTTATGGTGATTCTTCTCTTCTACTCCTTTTTGGAGAATCTTCTCTTCTTTTGTAGGGAGTCATACACTCATTGGAATAGTGTCCGGGTCTTCCACAATTGTAGCAATTACGCTCATGACTAGAAGATCTTTTGTCATTGTAGGACCTTGACTTGGAACTTCTTTCCTTGCTTCTACTCTTGTAGAACTTGTTGAAGTTCTTCACCATTAGGCTCAATTCTTCATTGAAGGTTTGTTTCTCACTTGATGATGTGGGAGCTTCACATGAGGCTTTGTAAGCACCACTTAACTTGTTGTGGAGCTCTTCCTTATCCTTGAGTGACATCTCATGAGCAACAATTCTTCCAATGACTTCCGTTGGCTTGAGATCTTTGTAATTGGGCATAATTTGGATCAATGTGCACAGGGTATCATATTTTCCATCCAAGGCTCTTAGGATCTTCTTGATGATGAATTTGCCGGTCATCTCTTCACTTCCTAATCCGACAATCTCATTTGTGATGAGAGCAAGCCTAGAGTACATCTCAGCGATGCCTTCACCATCTTTCATTTTGAACTTGTCAAGTTGACTTTGAAGCACATCCAATTTGGATTCCTTGACGGAGTCGGTACCTTCATGCATATCAATCAAAGTATCCCAAATTTCCTTTGCATTCTCAAGACGGCTAATTTTGTTGAATTCTTCGGGGCACAATCCATTGAAGAGAATATCACAAGCTTGAGCATTGTATTGCAGCAGCTTCAACTCTTCCGTTGTAGCTTCACTATTCGGTTCTCTCCCATCAAAGAATTCACCTTGCAAGCCAATACACACAATAGCCCAAACGGCGGGGTTATGTCCAAGAATATGCATTTTCATCTTATGCTTCCAACTAGCAAAGTTTGTACCATCAAAGTAAGGACCTCTATGGTGGTAATTTCCCTCGTTGGACGCCATACTCTCCTAGGTTGTGAAACCAAGGCTATGACCACCAAAAGCTATGGAAATCAAAGCAAATGGAGACCAAAGCTCTGATACCACTTGTAGGATCGAAAGTATGTCTAGAGGGGGGGTGATTAGACTACTTGACCAAATAAAAATCTAGCCTTTTCCCAATTTTAGTTCTTGGCAGATTTTAGCAACTTAGCACAAGTCAAGCAATCAACCTACACATGCAATTCTAAGAGTATAGCAGCGGGAATGTAAAACAATTGCATATGAAGGTAAAGGGAGGAGTTTGAGGAGGCAAACGCAATGTTGACACGGAGATTTTTTATCCGTGGTTCCGATAGGTGGTGCTATCGTACATCCATGTTGATGGAGACTTCAACCCACGAAGGGTAACGGTTGCGCGAGTCCACGGAGGGCTCCACCCACGAAGGGTCCACAAAGAAGCAACCTTGTCTATCCCACCATGGTCGTCGGCCCCGAAGGACTTGCCTCACTAGGGTAGATCTTCACGAAGTAGGCGATCTCCTTGCCCTTACAAACTTCTTGGTTCAACTCCACAATCTTGTCGGAGGCTCCCAAGTGACACCTAGCAAATCTAGGAGACACCACTCTCCAAGAAGTAACAAATGGTGTGTTGATGATGAACTCCTTGCTCTTGTGCTTCAAATGATAGTCTCCCCAACACTCAACTCTCTCTCACAGGATTTGGATTTGGTGGAAAGAAGATTTGAGTGGAAAGCAACTTGGGGAAGGCTAGAGATCAAGATTTATGTGGTAGCAATGGAATATCTTGACCTCAACACAAGTGTAGGTGGTTCTCTCTCAGAAAATGTATGTTGGAAGTGTAGGCATGTTCTGATGGCTCTCTCCATGAATGAAGAGTGGGTGGAGGGGTATATATAGCCTCCACACAAAATCTAACCATTACACACAACTTACCAAACTCGGTGGGACCGAATCCTGAAACTCGGTCAGACCGATTTAGTAAATAATGTGACCGTTAGGAATTTTGATGGGATCGACATGTCAACTTGGTGGGACCGATATGGTTAGGGTTAGGGCATAACATAATCTCGGTGAGACCGATTACACAAACTCGATGAGACCGATTTTGGTAATAGACACACAGAGAGTTAGTCAGGCAAACTGGGTGGGACTGATTCGCTCATCTCGGTTGGACCGAAACATTACGAAAGGGAAACAGTGAGTTCGCATTGCAATCTCGGTGGGACCGATCGCTCATCTCGGTTTGACCGAAACGTTACGAAGGGAAACAGAGAGATTACAATCCCATCTCGGTGAGACCGAGATCCCTATCGGTGACACCAAAAAGACTAGGGTTTGTGGCAATGGCTATGGCAACTGAACTCGGTGGTGCCAGATAGACAGTTTCGGTGGGGCTGCGTTTGACTTTTGGTTTGGGACATATGTGGATGTGAGAAAGTAGTTGAGGGATTTTGGAGCATATCACTAAGCACTTTGAGCAAGAAACTCATTAAGAAACACCTCATCCCCTCTTGATAGTATTGGCTTTTCCTTTGGACTCAATGTGACCTTGGATCACTAAAAGTAAAATGTAGTGTCTTGTGCTTTGAGCTTGAGCCAATCCTTTTGTCCTTAGCATTTTGAGGGGTCCACTTTTCTCATCCATGCCATGCCAATCATTGAGCTTTCCTGAAATATTTATCTTGAAATAACATTAGCTCAATGAGCTATATGTTTTTAGGAATTACCAAAACCACCTAGGGATAGTTGCACTTTCACAGCCCTAGCCGCCGAGCTCTCCCTCTGCCGTGCACCGCCGCCGCCGAGCCCTCCCTCTCCCTCTCCCGTGCGCCGCCTCCGAGCCCTCCCTCACTCTGACAGCCCCCAATGGCCGAACGTTTCCCCGGCGACGAGGCGGTGGCCAAAGTCTTCGGTTGCTGCTCGCTCCGCGAACAGGAGTCGTGGCTCATGTTCAAGGCCAACATCCCAGCGCTGCCGGACATGCGCGCCGGGCCGTCGGGGTGGCGACTCAGCAATGGGGGAGTGCCCGTTCCCCCGTTGCCCGATGCCGTGGCGCGGACCGCCTACTACGCCAATGAGGTCGAGCTCGTGCGCGCCTCCCTCACCGATGAGCAGCACGCCCTCCCCCAGTATGCAGCCAACAACCACTCGCCATAGGCGGCGTACTTCGAGCGTCGTCCACCAATGGGGCACCGGTGGTGGGCGGCATGAAGAACAGCGAGGGGCGTCGCGTGTGGTGGGGCGTCCCCGGCCGCATGCTCGAGGGCGTGCTGGCGCACCTTGAGGGCGGCAACGAGCCGCCGCTGGCAATACCCTCCCCCGGCCCTGGCCCACCGCCGACGCGCCGGGAAATGGCTACCCAGGAGGTTTGTCTCTTCATAGTCTTCCTCCTCCTTGTCGCGATCTTCTTCCCACTCCTCCGGCTCTCCGATGCTGCTCTGCGTCAAGGCTGAGCCCGCGGCGGAGACGTCGCTCGGCCTGCGCACTCGCAACGCCGGCATCGTCATCAACGAAGGCAGCCGGCGCGCCCCCTCGTCAGCTCCTCCGCACTTCATCAAGCCGAAGACGAGCCGGGGCTCGCACCGGTGAAAACGGAGCTGGTGCTTCCCGCCGTGAAGACGGAGCCCGGCGAGGTGGAGCTCGACGATGATGTAGCCCTGAAATGGGCGCGCAAGGACTTCCTGAGGATGGAGAGGGAGCGCCAGGTCGCCGCACTGTGGCGCTTCGAGCAACGCCGTCAGGGCTGCGAAGAAGGAGGAGTCGTCATCCTCGACGACGCGCTGCACCTGTCCGCCATGGCGACGCCAGGCAGGGGTGCAGCAGGGACGGCCGCGTCAAGGAGGAGAAGCCCGACGATGACGACGGCGGCGAGGATGGCGGCGACGACGGCGACTACTCTGCTTCTGCGATTTCTTTTTTTAGTTTTATGTAACGCGTCGTGAACATGTCTAATATATGCCGAAGTTTGCCGAAATTTAGCTGTGTTTAATCGAACTTCGCCGAACATTTTTTTTTTGAAAAAATTAGACGCGCCTGGGGGCGGCCCTAGGGCCGGCGACTGGGGACCAACTCGCCCCCAGGCTGTTTTTTTGCACCGGCTCGCCCCTAGACGGCGATTTTAGGCGCCCCCTGGGGGGCCAACGGCTGGAGACGCTCTAATAAATCAGTACCGGAGAGGTCCTCATAGGTGGAGGCGGCCAAACCTCGCTCTTCATTCTTTTGCTATTAGGGCATCTCCAATGCCGCTCATAAAAGATCCCCCTAAATGTCAGTGTTACGTACACTTTTTGCCCTCCAATGAAGTACATCAAACATATGTGAACCGGTCTAGATGTTCGAAATCTCATGGCTTTCAGACGTTCGTCATGTATGAGCCGATTGAGCAGTCAAAACTAAAGCTCTTGCCTGTTCCGCTCTAGAATCATTGTCGCACATTCATGCCACTTATTGGTGTAGTTCAAAGCATACGCTACAGGGCCGCCGCCTACTGTATTCATGCCGGTCAAACCGACCTGACCGGATAGCTGGTGTGGCTACCGAGAAGCCAATTCTGTCTTGGATGGTGTAAAAAAACAGATCGTGAAGATCTTTCAAAATGGAGTGAAATCGTGCTAAACTTTGACCAAAAATCAAGGACGCTGATAACTGCCACACGTGTGGTATATTCGACATGCGCCCACACACTGTGTGTGGTGTGAGCAGGAGGCAGCCCACACAGGCTGTGTGTGGGCGGATATTAGAATTTCCCACACGTGTGGGCGCGGCTACTTCGTGCCACACGCCAACAAATACTACTCATCTTCACCCTGCGCGTGTGGCACGAAGCAAAAATGCCCACATGTCCTGCCGCAACTACGTTAGCTACACCGCGGGATGACGATTTAGTTGCCATCCTGGTTGGCAGATGCAGTTATCCGGGATGGCAAATGTAGTTGTAGAAGCATGGCAACTCTATCTGTTTTGGTTAACTATAGTTGCCATGTCTAATTTATGGTAGTTGTCGCGTGTAATCAAACCGTAGTTGCCGTGTGTGATTAACTACTTGCCACATATGGTCAAACAGTAGTTGCCATGTGTGTTTAACTAGTTGCCACGTGTGTTCCAACCATAGTTGCCGTGTGTGATTAACTATTTGCCACATATGGTCAAACAGTAGTTGCCATGTGTGTTTACCTAGTTGCCATATGTGGTCCAACAATAGTTGCCATGTGTGTTTATCTGGTTGCCACGTACGCGCAACTGCAATTGCCGTCTAGCAAAAAATCACGGTTGCCATGTGTGTTTACCTAGTTGCCACGTTCGTCTAACTGCAGTTGCCATCCACAACGTAGGAGTGTCGTGTGGGCGAAAAGTAGTTCGCCCACACGCGCATGAACTAGGTGGCTGGCTGTGTGGGCAGAAACTAGTTTGCCCACACAGGCAGCTGACAAACAGCGTGGTGCTAGCATGTGGGCAAACTCTCCAACACCCACACACCGGCCCCGTCCTACGTGGCACACAAAATCAACCTTTTCGTGCCAAGATTCGTGCAAAAGGCACTGGACGATGATCGAGGTGTATGGGCGAGTTGGGTAACGCCCACACGTGTGGGTGTTAGTGTTTCCGAAAATCAAAGGGGGAAACCCTCGCCGCTACCGCCTTCCCCTGCCCGTCTCCGGCGGGATCCGCCCGCCCTCTCTGGCGCGTAGCCCGGATCCGCCCCCTTCCACCGCCCCTCTTTCCGCCCTCGCGCCGCCTCCTCGGGAGGCGGCCGGGGCGGCTCCCGCGCCTCTGCTCTCGGCCTCGCCCCTCTTCCTCTCCCCTACTGTTGCCGACGGGCGCCCCCGGCTCCGGCCCGAGGGGTGCCGGCGGCGGCAGGATCTCCTCTACTTGCGCGCGCGTCCTCCTGGCTCGGGGCAGGGGGAGGGGGCGGTGTCGCTCGGCAAGGCAGTGGTCCTGTGACCCGGCGGGGTGGGCGGCGGCGGACGTGGTGGCGGTGCTGCTCCTTGGCGGCGGGGCGGCGTGGTGGCGCGGGGTGGTCGGCGGCGCGTCCCTGGCTCGGATCTGGGCCTTGCGGGCCCCATTTGGGTCTTAGCGGGTCGGTCCCCGGCGTGGCTTCGTTGTCTCCTACATGGTGAGGCAGAGGAGCGGCTTGGACAGGGCCGGCGGCGTCGACGGCGTGCCGGCTGCAACGCGAAGGCGGGAACTTTATGGGTCTCGAAGATCCCCGCTGGGCCTGTGCGGCCACGGTCCTGGTATGTTCCTGCTATTGCGTCCGTCCAACTACCGTCTTTGACGGTGGAGGTGGGACCCTCCCGCGTGCAAACGATGCTGCTGCCCTAGTCCTGGGTCCTCTTCTTCATTGTGCAGGCCATGCTTCACGGTGCCGTGGTGAGACAGCGTGGGAAGCTCCGTGACCGGGTTGGCGCAGGGTGGGGGTCTGTTTGGTGGTGAGCTCCGGAGTGCCTGTGGTGAAGATTGGGATCAGGAGAAATCTCTATTGGCTTGGACGACACCGACGCGGTGGCGCATGAGGGTGCCGCCAGACCTTCCTGGAGGGCGTCGGGGCTACCCTTCCTCTCTCCTCACCGCGTACCAGGGGAAACCCTTAGCAGCAGTGTCGGCATCATCGCGTTCCTTCTTGGAGGTGTTGATTAGTACAGGTGCTTCAGAGGCTCGGAGCTTGGTGGGCGATCTGTGGTGGATGCAGCGGCCACGAGGCTTCTTCGTGTTTTTGTCGATCCGCCGTTGTCGGCATTTGTTTCTCTTGTATTTTTTCTTTCATTTTTTCTGGGCGTGACTGTGCTACTTCCGCCTCAGCACCTATCATTGGTTGTATCGGTTGGTTGATTTGCATACAAAACGGGGAAACCTTTTTTTGGAAATCAAAGGGGAACAGTGATTTTAGTGGCAGAAATCACATATTTGACCTGATGCCCAAATCAAATCACAAACTGACCTGGTCACGAAATTTTTTCACTCTGCTGACCCTTTCGAGTGGCGCCCGACAGCTAGGCATTGCACCCTACTGTGCAGCGCCCTTCCCTTAGGCGTCGCACCTCCTGCCAGCGTGGCAGCCCGAGGCCAGGCGCGGCCCCACACGCAGCTGTGCAGCGCCTAAGTCCTAGGCGCCATACTGTGACGTGCAGTGCCTAGCCCTTAGGCGCTACACAGTGACTTAAGCGCGGCCGCCCCAGCCCGACCAGGCAGTTCTTCATCTCTCTGCTCTCTGGACAAAGAGCAGCGGCGGCGCCCCCATCTAATCCCCCCCCCCACATCCCTCCCAGATCTGAAGATTTGATCCGTGGATTCGATCTCCAATCCATCCTACTAGGTAAACTCTTCCGTTCTCTTTCTTTTGCTCTGTAAATTTGTTGCCATTTTAGAGATTTGTCCAAGATTTGATGGAACCCTTGATTTGCTTGATTTGCTCGATTTAGGATGTGTAGTCATATTGGTAGTACCATAGTGTTATTGATTAGTTCACAATATATGATTCTTGTTAGTGAAACCCTAGATTGTTTAGTTTTTTAGATATATATGAGATGCCTATTTTTATAGATAACTATGAGATGTTGATTTTTGTAGAGATGTTTGTTTAGATATATATTAGATGTTGAGTTTATTTCAAATATTAGATGTTGAGTTTATTTCAAACATTAGATGTTGAGTTTATTTGAAATATTAGATGTTTAGTTTATCTGAACACATATGACATATTCATTGTGTGAGAAGGAGATGTTGAGATTCTTGTAGTTGAACACATGTTATATGTTTAGTGTATACCGATATTTGAGATGAAGATGAACTCTTATATGTTTATTGTTTGAAATTTGTAAGGATGGTTTGGCTTCTGGACGATGTCTACGACATGCAACACCGGGCCTACATGATGCGCGAGAAGGAGAAGGTAATAATGAGTAATCTAAATATTTTGCAAATTTGCCTTTAGTTGAAATTTACATGCCCTAAGATTTGTCATTACTTGTTTTTTGCAGAAGCTTGAACCTCTGAAGATTCGGTATCACGGGGTCTCTGGTCCTGCCATGCCTTACGATGAGCGGTACACACCGTACATCAAGCAGGCAGGACTACTCCTGTGGATTCTGTTGGTCAGCCGGTCCATGCTGAATCTAAACGCTCCACTGGTGTCCGCTCTTGTTGATCGGTGGAGGCCGGAGACACACAGTTTCCATCTTCGGACTGGGGAGATGACCATGACGCTCGAGGATGTCTCGTTGATCACCGGTCTTGCTATCGACAGGATGCCTCTCTGTATGAGCACCGATTCTGATGGGTGGCGCGAGCAGATGATTGCTCTTATCAGTATGGCTCCTACCGAGGCTGAGGCTGATGTATAGGAGGGAGAAGAGAAGAAGAAGAGAGAAAGGAAAGCAGCTGGAGTTGCTTTCACGTGGATTCGAAATAACTTTGCGATGTGCCCTCCGGATGCCACTGGTGATGTGATCCAGACACATGCTCGTGTGTATATGTGGTACATTGTGTCGAGGACTTTGTTTCCTGACTCCACTGGCAAGAACGCTCCATGGATGTGGCTGAAGACGTTGATCGTCTTCGATAGCAAATGGAGCTGGGGTTCAGCGACTCTTGCCTACTTGTACCGACAGGTAGTTGGTCTATTTTGTGATCAACTCATTTCTTCATTAGTAATGCAAGCTTGCTGTCAAGTTAACATTGTTTTTCTTTCATATGCAGCTGGACAATGCGTGTTGCAGGATCACATATAGTGCAGGCATTGGTGGTAATCTGCTTCTACTTTCTGTATGGAGCTGGGAGCGTCTGCCTGTTAGACACCCGAAGAGCGTCAGGTTTAATCCTTGGTATGAAGATGAACATGACGAATTATGGCGCCCCACGTGGGCTTACAAGTGGGATGTGGTTTCCGAGATGGCGAACGATGTCAATCTCATGTACCAAAAGTACATTGCCGAGTTGGACACGATTACGCCTGACCATGTAAGGAGGTCATTACTTCAGTCCTTTCTCATGCTTGCTTGAAAAATAGTCATCAAATTTGCATTGTTGCCCTATTTCATAGGTGGTATGGCAGCCATATGGCGCGGGTGAGAGGTTGGGGCACACCGAGGAGTTCCGCCTCAACCCGATGTGCTTGCGGGATAAGGATCTCTGGCTTATGCGGTGCCCACTGATATGCAACTGGGCGGTTGAGTTTCATTTGCCGCATCGCGTGTATCGTCGGTTTGGTCTGTTCCAGCCTCACCCGCCGGATTGGATGGACACGGACAAAGCACTTCATAGGTAAGAGAGCATGTCTGCGTATTGACTAAGCATCGGGACTCCTTTTGATTGTGCTAATGTTTGGTTTTATACCATGCAGGTTGGACAGGAGAAGGCAGCGGAAGATAAAGGACTGGGACAAGCATCATGCTCCGTATGTTACCCACTTCCAGCTTTGTGTGGAGCAAGCTCGTAGCACTGCACGCGCCCCGCTTCATGAGCACAACCCACTTGCTTTTGATAACTACATACGATGGTTTATTGGAACTACTCGAGTTGAGATATGCCCGCCGACATATAATGAGGATATTCTTGAAGAACCCATAAACTTTGAGGATCTAGCAAAGGGGAAGTACAACAGAGATGTTAGGCAAGGGCAAGGAGTCCCTGCTGTTTCGGTGATTAACTATGTGGTAAAGTGTTCCCTTCTTTAGTTTCCCGATGACCGTATTACACATGTTTGAATGGCTAACGCATTCATTCTTTCTCATCCGCAGCGCATCGAGATCAAGAAAGCAGCTGATGAGAGCCAGTCTATTCTGGAGAAGACACCTGTTGGAAATGGCAATGATGATGGTTCACTATGAGCATTCCTCAAGGTACATATCGCATTCACTATGAGAGCCAGTCTATGTTGTGAAGTTTGATATCTTACACACTTGTCCATGTTACAGCGTCAGGCCAAGAAGTTAAGGCGATTATCGAATCTTCTCGGTTGCCGTGATCCTGAATATGATGAACCATCTGCCTCTAGGTCTGGTACACCATCAGACCCCTCATCTCACCATCAGGGGGACGATGTGAGTTCCTCATATGCTTATATGGATGATGAGGGTGCGATCACCCAAGAGGTATGACTAATCCTTTAGATGTGATTCTCACTTGATTACGACACCGGCCTTCACCATATTGTTTGATTATGTGATAGGGCCATGAGCTTGATGATGGCATGATTTTGGCGGACGCTCAAGCTCGGTCCGCATATGTGTTCAAGCCTAGGCAGCCTAGACACTGGTACACGCCCAATGACTATGACAACAGAGGCAACCCAAAGGTGGTCGTAGGGACCTCGCGGATGGCTAGCTTGGATGATGAGGCGGGGGCGGAGGCGGAAGAGGAAGTGCAGGAAGAGGAGGCTCGTCCTTCCAGGAAGAAGAAGATTGCCTGCAGGCGTGGCACCAGGAACACGCGCGGAAGGCATTAGTGCTTGTTCATGTTACTTGTAGCCGTTTCATTAGGTTGATGAACTTGTGAGGTTATGTTATATGTTGGTGAACTCTTACTAGTGTGGTATTTGTGTTTGCAAACTTGAAGTAATGTTGAATTGTCTTAAATGATATGATGTTCAAGTTATTAGTTCTCTTTGTTTAGTATGTGCAGTTTATAGTACTTTTAGTGATGTTCAAGTTATGTGAGTGCTGCTGCAGGAGGCCAAAATGGCATCTGCTTCTGCAGTTTAGCTTATAGCAGCACTGCAGTGCCCAACAGTTAGGCGCTGCACTGTACTGTGTGGCGCCCAACCATTAGGCGCTGCTCAATTGGCCATGGCTATCCAGAGAGCCACAGAAGGCTTGCATCACTGACCATCCATAATACTTACAATGACTGCAGCATCACAGCAATTTGAACAAACACAAATTTTATGCCGACGAGTTCATAACTTAAGACAATTCAAACATTACTACGACATGGTTCACGACACATTCATTACAAATGACAAATGGCAACTTGCCCTAGAAGATAGTTCACCAACATCTCACATGCCCTCACAAGTTCACGACACATTCATTAGAAGATAGTTGACGACGAGTGCACCGAAGCGAAGTCCCTACTGAGTAGAGCGAGGCCATTTCCCCTTCTTGTCACGTGCCGAGTCCTCCTCTTGCGCCTCGTGAGCCTTTGCAAGCTTTCTTGCCCTCTCCTCCTCACGAGCAAGTTTCATTTGGCGTGCCCTCTCCTCCTCTCGTTTCTTCCGCTCCATCCTCTCCTTCTGACGACGCTCTTCCTCCAAGCCTCTTCGAAACGATTCTTCGAACCGCCATTGCCGCCTAAGACAATCTTGGTATTGGTCCTTTTTGACATCTTCTGGCACTTCAAGATCTATCCACGTGAAGTACTTGCATAGAGGAGGCGGTGACTACATAAAAATTTGTTGTTAGTGTTGACACACATTTGAGAGTAACATTTTACTTCTCGAGCTTACCGGTGATTGGTCATAGGCGTTAGTTGGAAGTGCACGATCATAAGCATAGTTCGGGCATACAAAATATCTTCACCCTTACGTCCATGCTTTCTTTCGGTCGGTGGACACCTTCACCTTGCAAACATCTCCACACCAACATGGCGGGATGTTGACATCTTTCTCCTTCACCTTGTCCAAAGATGCATCCTCTCACTTGTTCGGCATGTCTTCTTGGTTAGCACACGGTGGCTTCGTCATAGAACCGGATGAAGCCATGCCTACAAAACCGAGAATTATTGGTTAACCCTAACCCCCACTTAACAATAACCACAACCCTAACACCAACATAACCCTAACACCAACATCAAACACACATAACCCTAACCCTAGCATACTATGAAAGCCTAACCATACCAAATTAGCAAAGAAACATAACATGATTCAACACAAATTTCCAAATCCAAGCAAAAAGTAGGGTTTCCCCAAACTAGCAAGATTTGAGCAAATGTGACAATTCCTATGGATGAAAACAAGGGGATCGGAGGAGATTACCTTAAGGAAGGGGTTGGCTTCGAAATCCACGGTCAAATACTCCGGATCTGAGAAGGATTTGAGAGGGGGAGAGAGGAGGGCAAAGGGGAGGCACTGAGCTTCGGGTTTGTGTGGAGGGTGGGGTGTGTGGGGGGTGGGGATGGGTGGGAGGGAATTGGTGCAACCTAATAAATGTCCAGGTGTGCAACGCCTAAGGGCAAGGCGCCACACTACACAGTGTAGCGCCTTGCCCGTAGGCGTTGCACACCTGGACATGCCAGTCCAGAGAGCACCAGAAGCGTTCTAGTAGCTTTTCCACCCCAAAATTTGCTAAGTCAGTGTGCAGCACCCAAGGGCAAGGCGCTGCATTCTACTGTGCAGCGCCCAACAGCTCGGCGCTGCACAGTATAGTGTGGCGCCTTGCCCTTAGGCACTGCACACGGACTTAGCAAATTTTTAGGAGGAAAAGCTACTGGAATGCTTTTGTTGCTCTCTGGACTGGCATGTCCAGGTGTGCAGCGCCTAAGGGCAAGGCGCTGCACTGTAAGAGGGTGATTGACGTCCACATTCCTAACCCGGGATGCATTTAACAAGTGCGAGCATGGGAGATGAAGCAACTATGGCCTCATGCAGATGCAATCACACCGTGTTAGGGAGACCTTGAAAGCCCGGCCTCCGTGTTGGTGGCCATCGTTTGTGGTTCCTCCAGGCTCTTTCACCTCATACTTCCACTCGTTGTCGTCATATAGTACAGCTTCTTGGGAGTCTGCCTTTCGTGATTGAAATTCCAACCATTCTTCAACCTTTGGTGGGAAATTGTACTTGTGCTTATCCTTGTTCTCACCAGCAATCTGCTTATCAGTCTCCATTGAGTACTTTAAAAAGTATCCATTCATCTTTTCAAATGTGTATTGAACTATTGCCGTCACGGATAATGCACGTACACCCTTGAGCACCTTATTGAAGCATTCTGCCATATTGCTTGTCATTTGACCGTACCTCCGGCCATCTTCATCGAAAGCACGTGCCCACATACTCCTTTCGACAATGTTCTTATTGAGAAACTCCTGATCGCCGGGGTCAAGTTTCTTGTGTCTGAGCAATGCATTGAACAATGTGGCAAACCGCTTGTTGGTGAAAGTGAGACAACAATCCTGAAGATCATCAGCCAACTCCTTGATACCACATGCCCTATAGAAGTTTTCACAAAAGTGCCTCATGCACCATCGATGATGCAACTTTGTATGTCCGGGAATGTCAACCACCACCGCATTTAGAATTCCAGGATGGCGATCCGATATGACACAAATTTCCCTTTCAGCCGGTAATACCCTTGTCCTCAGTTGACGCAAGAACCACTCCCAGTTGTCATTGTTCTCCACCTTAACCAAAGCGAAAGCCAAAGGCAACACCCGGTTATTGGCATCACTTGCTATTGCAACCAATAAAGTGCCCTTGTATTGTCCGGTCAAGAACGTGCCATCAATGGCGATGACGGGCCGACAATGCTCAAAAGCCCTCACGCATTGCTCAAAGGCCCAAAATGCACGGCCAAATACTCGGACGGTCCTCCCGTTATGAATCAATGTTTGGTGCCCATGAGGCTCAACCACGTGAACCATGCCTGGGTTTGTGACGGCCATAGCTAACAACAACCTAGGGAGTCGGTTGTATGCTTCCTCCCAATTGCCATACAACATATTGAATGCGGCTTGCTTCGCCTTTCATGCCTTGTCGTACTTCACCTTGTAATGAAAGATGGCTTTCACAAGGTCAACGACACTCTTGATGCTCATTATTGGAAGTGTGGGTATTTGGTTGGATAACCTGTAAGCAATGAATTCGGACGTGAGTTGTCTGTGTTGTTGGTACACAAGCTTGCCATCCGCATTCTTGTGCCGGCACATGTGAGTTGGTAGACAACTCACTATGCGCCAAGTTGGACCTCCTTTCCATGGCCTTGCACGCACAATTCATGGACATGTTGGCACTTCACATTTGACTGTGTAACGCACATTCACGTCTGAGTTGGCCACTTTATGTGGACGATAATGTGTAACAGAGTAGTTGTTGAGCCACATCTTCAATTCCAAGAAGGATTGAAACTCACAACCGGGATATATCCCGTTCTTGCCGTCTTCCAAATCACGATGAGAACTTGGCCTAGCTCCAAGAGATATGCATTTGACACCATCCACAACGGCTTCATCCGCGAGACTAAGATCCTTGAACAATGGTGTCTTGTGATCCCGCCCGAATACCTTCTTGAATGCTTGGGCCTCCTTCGGCGTGAACCCCTCCTCATCAACTTCTTCATCGGGACCATCGTCATCCGAGTCCGATGCATATGCACGGGAAAAGGGATGGATTGGTCCATTGTCTCTTGCACATGATATTGGTCGAGATCACCCACATTGTTGTCATGGAGATCAACTTCGTTGTCATCCTCCTTGTACTCATCATTCTCCTCTTCAAAAGCTTCATTTTGGTTGTTTGGAGTCGGGCTCAATGTTGGTCAATCTTGTTTTGTGAAATGAGGTTCACTCATTTGATCTTGGTTCATGGGTGGTGGGGTGCTAGCAACCAACGGGGAGGGGTTCCGGTTCAAGTCTAAATTCAAAGTAGACTCAACCTTCTTGGAGGCAAATAACTCAAGTGCCTTGTCTAGAGATTCGGTAACCATCTCCTTGTATGCAACCCAACGTTGCTCGGAGTTCACACGCATTGTCTTCCAACGGATGTGCATTCCAAAACCAACATTATGCCTTCCCTCGAACTCAACGACGTCACTTGGGTCCATCCAATTCAAATCTTTCCTCACTTGTTCCAAAAGCTCCGCATAGTTAGGACTACACTCAAACACCATGTCAAGCTCATCCGGATCCGTCTCAACATTGCCTTTCAAAAAGGCCTCTTTATCCACATGATGAACATAAACACATGTTCTCCCCATCCCTACAATAATCAAAAACATACATATATCAAGTAAGTACTTAACAAAAATATTTGCACAAAATACATATGCCCTAACATATATATGAATTAATAACCCTAACCCCCACTTAACAATAACCACAACCCTAACCATAGCATAACCCTAACACCAACATCAAACACACATAACCCTAACCCTAGCATACTATGAAAGCCTAACCATACCAAATTAGCAAAGAAACATAACATGATTCAACACAAATTTCCAAATCCAAGCAAAAACTAGGGTTTCCCCAAACTAGCTAGATTTGAGCAAATGTGACAATTCCTATGAAGGAAAACGAGGGGATCGAAGGAGATTACCTTAAGGGAGGGATTGGCTTCGAAATCCACGGTCAAATACTCCGGATTTGGAAGATTTGATAAGGATTTGAGAGGGGGGGGAGAGGGGAAGAGAGGAGGGGCGCAAGGCTAAGGGTTTGGGTGGGGTGGGGGTGTGTGGGGTGGGGGTGGGAGGGGAGTGAGGGTGGGGCCAGCCTAAGTGGCACACAGACAGTGCAACGCCTAAGACACAGGCGCTGCACATTACAAGTGTGGCGCCCTAGCCTTAGGCGCTGCACAGCTGCGTGAAGGGCCGCAACTGGACCAGGACTGCCACGCTGGCAGGAGGTGCGACGCCTAAGGGAAGGGTGCTGCACACTAGGGTGCGGCGCCTAGCTATCGGGCGCCACTCGAAAGGGTTAGCAAAGTGAAATTTTTTCGTGAGCAGGTCATTTTGTGATTTGATTTGGGGTCAAATATGTGATTTCTGCCGATTTTAGTCTTTACACTGGGTACAGCAGCGCACGCAAGCCGGCGACGCACACGGCACACCTCCTGCCCAAGCACGCTGCAGGTGCCCCTCCTGCTCAGGCTGCCGCACGCACATCTCCTGGATTGCGCCGCCTCCCTCTCCCTCGCCTCTGCATCTCGCCGCCGCACGCGTTCCATCGCCAAACGCCGCCCGGCCCTAAACCTCTAAACCCTACCACCGCGTGCCCCACAGCTGCCCCCGTCGCCGCCACTGCCGCTCCGGTTCTTCTTCGTCGGGACTCCTCGTTTCTGCCGTGTCCACCCCGTCCGCAACCTTTGGCCGCTGGGTTTTGAGGTACGAGCTTCTCAAACCCCACCGGTCTCCACCATTTCCGGGTGTGCGGATGCGCACTGTGCGGATGCGCACCCCGCGCACCATCTTGATCCGCCGCTGAATTTCGAAACCCCGAGCGGTTAGCCGCTGTGTCACTTGAATTTTTCTAGTGCCCAAATTGACACCTATCTGAATGCCAGGATGTCCAACTCCAACGTCACAGTGTGTGTGCGATTCAGGCCGCTGAGCCACAAAGAGAGGAAGGCCAATGACAAGGTCTGCTTCAAGAAATTGGACTCCGAGTCTTTTGTTTTCAAGGTTTGGATACTCTTCTGCCTTTAGCTCTGTGATGTGAGGCACGCAGTTGAATGTTCATGTGCAGTTTCTCGCAAGACGCACAGTTGTATTTTGATCCAGATTACTGAATTTGTTTAAACTATTGCATGCCTGCGGTCTTATGTTGTATTATTAGCCTGCTTGATATCCCCTGCACAACTACATAGTACTTACTAAACCAGTAGCTGGAATGAAACCAGTAGATAATGAAGTGAGGAACAATACCATATCCTATTTTCCTTTTGATAAGATTATTAACAAAAAATCCCTGTGATCTTGTTGGCACAGTTTTTGTGCTTCCTCGTGGTTGATTAGTGCGGTTTCCCTGACGTGTTGCATAATACTTGGGTTAGGATGAGCGGGACGAAGATGTCATATTCAGCTTTGACAAGGTGTTCTATGATGATGCGGAACAGTCTGATGTGTACAATTTCCTTGCAGTGCCCATTGTTGCAGGTTTTCATTCTTTTTGTTTCTTTCAAAATTTATGCATAAGGTAGTCAGAGCTTTTTTGTATTACTACAGTTTTGTCATGACTGGACACTTCAGTAGCCACCATAGTACTAATTGAGTAACTAATATTTTGAACAGATGCTGTCAATGGAATAAATGGGACCATAATTTCTTATGGTCAGGTATGTGTTCCTGCAAACGCCTTGTATCCTCATTTTCACGATATTTGGGAAAACTTATGCATAGATAAACCCCCATTAAGCAGTGCATCTATGAAATGAGACACTTCTACCTGTAAACAGTGCTAACATTTTATTTGTACTTTGCATTTGTACAGACTGGAGCTGGAAAAACATATAGCATGGAGGTAAAGTGAACATCCCTGGGCTTAAATTTATGGGATGATCACTGAATGCGCCACTTCAGCTTTGGCCTAACATGTTTGTTTAATTTGGATGTTGAAACAGGGGCCAAGCATCTTGCACTGCAATGAGCTGAAAACTGGACTGGTTCAGCGTGTTGTAAATGATCTTTTTGAATGTTTAAGAACATCAGAAGACATTACTACATGGACTGTGAAATTGTCAATGGTAAAATACCATTTTCGTGCGCTGATTGTGAATTCACATTGATAGATCTTTACTTACACTATTTTCCGATTTCTCAGGTGGAGATATATTTGGAAAAAGTAAGGTGAGAGTATGCTTGATGTTTCTGTATGGATCCTGTGTAGAGTTTCTTTTATAAAATGCTGCTACGAGGGGAATCGAGTTTTTTCTCCTTATATCTCAGGGACCTTCTTGACTTGTCCAAGGACAACCTACAAATCAAGGAGAGTAAAAGCCAAGGGATTTTTATTTATGGAGCAACAGAGGTCAGATAGAAATGCATCTGTACTTCCTGTTTCATTTCCCTTCTGTATATGTAAGAAAAGAAGTGTTCAGCATCTGTCCTTTGAGGGCTTCTTTTCATGTCTGGTAACTGTGAAACTATAACTGCAGATATCGATTATGAATAGTTCAGATGCCTTGGAGCGCCTTTCTGTAAGTTTTGCTGGGGTTTCCTTGTTTCTCTTATAATCGCAGTTGATTTTTTCTTGGAGCGCCTTTCTGTAAGTAAATGCCAGATTATTTATGTTTACTGGTCTAAATTACAGGAAGGAATTGCCAACAGAGCTGTTGGAGAAACACGTATCCTCTATCTACCATTTCTGAACAGTTGAAAAACATTTCAATGTTGTAAATTTTGTCGTCCTAAATGAATATGTAGAAATGAACCTGGCCAGCAGTAGAAGTCACTGCGTGTACATTTTCTCCGTGCAGCATGGATCCACTGCAGATGATAAGTATGCTCGAATAACAAACATCAATAGTTGATAGCTGTTTCCCTTTTATGTTGATGTAATTGTATATAACCATAACCGCATACATCACCTTTTTTATGCAATTCATGCTAACTCAACAGGTTGCCTTGTGCTCCTTCATGTTATATGGACTGTTATATCTGTCTGGATTATATGTGGGCAGCTAGTAACTTTTTTTTAATCTTACAGGGTAAGGGCCGGGAAGATTGTTCTTGTTGACTTGGCTGGTTCAGAGAAAGTTGAGAAAACTGGTGCTGAAGGGCGAGTTCTTGATGAGGCGAAAACAATCAACAAGTCGCTCTCAGCTCTTGGAAATGTTATTAATGCCCTAACTACTGGTAAGTGGCAAATACAAGTATACAACAATACTCTGTGCAAAGACTAAACACAAAACGTAGTTACTCCACTATTATACCTTTCTGATTAATGATCAGCTTTACTTATCTTTTTTTCATCTCCAGCTAAACCGAATCATGTCCCTTACCGTGACTCGAAGCTTACACGCATACTTCAAGATGCACTGGTCTGTCAAAAAATTCTTCACTATTTCCAAATCTGCAGGTTTGTTTACATGACTGTTGCTTGCAGGGTGGCAGCTCAAGAGCTGCATTGCTATGCTGCTGTTCTCCTAGTTCGTCGAACGCACCAGAAAGTCTGTCTACCATTCGCTTTGGAACCAGGCATATCCCTTGAACATTGCATACTTGCATAATTTTTGTACTATTGCTGTGCTGCAGTTTATCATAACTCTATATCGATATCCATCCAGGACGAAGCTCATAAAGACTCTACCCAAACTGATTCCCAATGAAGTGGACAGCGTCAAGAAGCCCACCTGCTATTCTCATGATCAAGATGATCCGCGTGGCAGAGCACCAAGCAAGGCTGGTAGCAGCCAGTCTGAGGTGTCCGATCTGAGCCTTGATTCTTGCGATCATGATGATTTGCGTGACAGGATACTGAGCAAGGTTAGCATAGCAAGCAAGCAGCTAACCAGAAGTGGTTGATTCGGTCCCACCCTACGTCCTGCGCAGCAGATATATCTCACTTGCCACTGAAAATGTCTGTGCAGCTAAGGTTGAGTCTGAAGGAGGAGGACGTGGATCTGCTGGAGGAGCTGTTTGTGCAGGAAGGTATCATCTTCGACCCTAACGCAGCGATGCTGGACATCGACCTGGCGTTCCAAGACGTCGCGAGCCGGCAGATTGTGTCGCTCGTGCAAACAGTGGAGGAGCTCACAGAAACTGTGCAAGAGGTATGTGTAGCACCAACCAAACCTGCGTCCTCCTGCTGTTCCTGCTATCCAGCTCTCCAAGGTGGGTAACTCCTGAGTGCGTGTCGATGGTGCAGCTCACTGACGAGAACGAGAAGCTGAGGCATCAGCTCGAGTTTGCGCAGGAGATCGCCGCCCGCGCCCAGTGCGCCACCGCGGACCGGAGCCGTGGTGCCCTGTTTGGTTTCGTGCCCGCGGCCGTCCTCCGCCCCTTTGGATTCGTTCCAGACTGATGGCTCGAACAGACAGCCGGCGTCACGTAGATTCCGCAAATATTTTGCTGCCAGAAACATCACAGCAACGTTAATCCTGAGTGCCTTGAGGATCATGTAGTGACACCTTATGACAGATTCTTCCTTTTTTGACAAGAGTATGGCAGATTCTTGTGGAAATCAATTTTGGCTCTAAGGAGCACACGCTCCTGCGTGTCAAAAATGGATTTTACAAATGTCAAAGAAAAAGAGAAGATGTGTTTATTGTCACACCCAAATGATACATGCAAATTTCCAGGGGAAAAACTTAAGCATTTAGACCTATGCAAAAAGACCAAATGTTACCTTCAAATGTTACACTTAATTTTGTTTTTTCACCCACAAAGCATTGCTATCCCATATGGCATGAAAATTGTTAAGCACAGTTGTTACACTAATGTGAATATCTAAAAAAAATAGAATTTTCAAAATTTAGTTACTATTTACTTTGGTTTTACTGTTCATTACGTGTATATGCTTCTCAGAGCCAAAAATCCGCGTCTAGATTCTTGTTGTGCTACTGTTTTTAGACTTCGCTGGTAGACAGATCTATTTCTCTCAACATGATAATCTTCTATATCTAAATAGCTAGCCCCCACTAACTAACCTATTTCTCTTAATATGTAAGCACGCCATCTTAATTTTTTATATCTAAATAGCTAGCCCCCTTTAACCAATTTCTCTCAACATACAAACATATCACCTCCGTATGCAACATGTATGGAAAAATGCGCACCTCAACATGCAATTATGCAGATGAATAATGTCACCTCAACATCCAAACATGCATGACAATTTCTATCATACTATGCTATTTATATTTATTAAATATTATAGAACTATAAAATGGTTGAAGCCCATCACAAAGGGTCAATATCCTTCTTTCAACAAAAATCGGCCGAGTCAATCCATGGTGTCACGTCCATCATTGTGTCCGCAGTAGAAGGTTGATCTTTATTTTGAGAAACACACATTTAAGTCAAACTTTCACTTGAACGAAATACTTTTTCTCCACGTTTGATTTTGCAGACGCGCGTAATAGTTCAGGCACTGGTTATGCCCCCCTCCCCCTATTTTACAATGGTGTAAATTCATTGTTATATTTTGAGTGAGACATTTATTGCAATGGTATGATTTCATATCAGCACGACATCTCTTGGTAGCACGGTAGACATTTCTTCATTGTTTTTCTGCGTATCTTGTACTTCCTCTGTCCGAAAATACTTGTCATCAAAATAGATAAGAAGAGATGTATCTCGAACTAAAATACATCTAGATACATCTTCTTTATTCTTTTTGATGACAAGTATTTTCGAACGGAGGGAGTACTATTTTCCAGTTACATGCCCGGTAAGAGCATCTACCTTTGTATATTTGCACTCAATTGCTAGTTTAGCAATCTTGGCCAATAAAACCTTCTCCAATAGTCTTTGTATAAGTGGCCCCCATCAGAAATTTTTACAAAGCTTGTTATACTTGCACCCTGATTTTGTATATTTGCAAAGTGAAGAGGTCACTAGCTATAATTTTACAAAGCCTCCTAATGCGGCCCCCTTCATATTTTTACCTCAATGACTGGCGGGCCCTGAATGTGTTGTGCACGTGTGCTGTGTGCACATGTACATGTGTTGTGTGTACCTTTTTTTTTGCATGGCTATTTTTTTCATGTCGCGTGTGTGTTGTGTTGTGTACGTTTTTTGCATGGATTTTTTCATTAAGTGTGTATGTGTACGTGTACGTGTGTGTATGTGACGTTTACGGTGGCGAGTTGTGATATTATATGTATTTATGTGTAAGCTAGTGTGTAGTGTGTATGACGAACTTTCCTCACATGTCATGGTGTGTTTTGTACAAATATAGTAAATCCAGTATACAAAGGCTGCCAAAGCACAACTTGATTTGGATTGCTAAACCTTCTCTCTCCTTTTTCTACCACTATTTTTTAGCATTCCAATATACAAAAACTGTTGAAGATGCTCTAACCAATAATGCTCAGGCTTGATAATGTGATTGAAGTATGAGGAACCAGAGACAAAGTAGTAGTACAAGATCCAAAAACAATAAATGGATAGAAGTTAGCACTTTTCTAAAAAAAATTATAAGTTCGCACAATGGGAGTGCATTAAAAATTCATCCATAATACTTTCTCTTCAACTCTTCTACCCCCCCCCCCCCCCACCCCCCCAAAGCACGAACAAAATTGGTCCCTGATTTTTGGGTTTTGTTTTCAGAAACTAAAACAAAGAGAAAAAGGATTTGCAATTTAGCAAAGAAAAAAAAAACCAGATGCGCCGACTTTATTCATCATTCTTTTTTGCAAAAATGATTCAGATCTATTATCAAAGTTCAGTAGAAATACAAAGCATCTCGAACACAGTAAAAGTTACAGTGAGATTTTAAGAGCCCCAAACAACCACTACTGCCGCCAGAATAAGCCGCCGATGCGGCGCTGTCGCCGCTCCCCTATCGGAGCTGGCTTGACCTTGTCAATGACAGCCAGGAAGTCTTCGTGCACGTGCCCTAAGAGCCAGCGCCCTGGAGCCACAATCGTCGTCGTTGAAACCTTGCATATATCTGAAACACCTGACACCAAATCTCGTCACAAGATGAGAAACCCTAACCTCCCCCCCCCCCCCCCCCCACCCCCCCAAAGAGACGGCAAAAATCTACGCCGGAGCTCTGTCGACTACATCCAGATGGACGAATTCAAGAAGGATCGAAGTCCGAAAGACAAACTCAAAAAAGTAGCGCCACCATCCGCCCGAGCATCGCACCTGTGCAGACTAGAAAACCCTAACCTAAACTGCTAAGAAAACGGAGGCATCAGGATTCTCCTCCCTGCCACCAGCCGCTGGAGCGGCAGAGCAGAGGGGAGGCAACAAATTACATCAGATTGAAGAAATCAAACTACAGATGGACCCAAAAAAAAAAATCTGATTTTAACCAAAATTTGAATTCTTTGACATCGCTGCCTTAGTTTCATCTTTATCGCCACTTTTTTCGCAGCTATTGCTGTACGGCAGGGAGCAAATTGCATAGTACGTGGCTAAACATCGGGCCGCTCATGTCGTCCTTGTCAGGAAAGCTCGGCACTCAACGCCGCTTTCCTTCTTCCCCCCGTTCTCGGCTGCTCTCCCCTCCCTCCTCCCTATCCGACCGCCATGGCTTCCGCCCCTGCCCTGTATCACATCCTGCTTCACTTTCTCAACCCGACCCATTCTCACCACCTATCCTCTCCCCCCACACGCCACCGCCACCGCTGCCTCGCCCTCTCCTCCGCCGCCGCGCGCCTCCCCAATCCCAACGTCGCCGCCCCCTCTCGTTTCGGCCCGGTGAGGAGAGCCAGCGCGAGCCAACTAGCGTTCGAGACAGAGGAGGGGGAGGAGACGGCTCTAGCGTTCGATACGGAGGAGGAGGAGGAGACGCCTCGGTGGCCCGCTACGCAGGCGCAGTCTGACGACGAGGATGACGAGCAGGAGTGGGCCGGGGGCAATGGCACGGCGGCGCACGGGGAGGAGGAGCATTACGGCGGAGATCCGGCGGCCGAGGATGGGAGCGGGTGGACGCGGCGGCAGCCGCGGCCGCGCGAGCTGTTCGTGTGCAACCTGCCGCGCAGGTGCGGCGTCGACGAACTGCTCGAGCTCTTCGGGCCATACGGCACCGTCCTCTCCGTCGAGGTGCGCTCCCTTGCATTTCACGCGTCGCGCGCCTGCTCTGCTGTCGGATTCATACTGTTATTATACGCTACACGGTGTTTATCATCCATGAAGAAGAATTGCACGGGCCAGCTGAAGCACTAGTGACGCCCCCTGGCTGGCTGGCTCCAAGTGGCTTGGGACATGGGAGGTACTAGGAGATAGGCATGGCCCGTGCAGCCATGGACCATGGTATTGCCCCAGGCCTATGACTGACCATCCATGCTCGGGAGTTCATAGAATTAAGTGAAGTTACTAGGCAACCCCATACATAGAGTTTAACTCACCTGCCTCGCCATCAGCAAGGCTAGCAACTCCACAGATCTCAATGGATGCTCTGAGCCACCTGTTACGCAGCAGGTTTGGTATTTTGGATAATTCAATTGTGCAGAGGAAACAGCAGTCTGTCGTTTTTTCTCCTTTTTATGTACTTTATTTGGATGTTTACAATCTCTACTGGTGGCTCTTGCGCCTATCATTCCATGATAGCTTACTGAAAACTGCTGATGAACATATGGTGGGGTTTAGAGCATCTCCAGCCGTTGGCCCCCAGGGGGCGCCTAAAATCGCCGCCTGGGGGTGAGCCGGCGCAAAAAAACGGCTTGGGGGCGAGTTGCCCCGCAATCGCTATCCCCAGGGCCGCCCCCAGGCGCGTCTAATTTTTCCAAAAAAAAAAGTTCGGCGAAGTTCGGTTAAACACGGCTAAATTTAGGCAAACTTTGGCATATATTACATGTTCGCGACGCGTTTACATAACAAATATAACTAAAAAAAGAAATCGCTAAACGCGGAGTAGTCGCCGTCGTCGGCCTTCTCCTCCTTGACGCGGCCGTTCCGGCTGCACCCCTGCCCGGCGTCGCCATGGCGGACAGGTGCCGGCGGCGCGTCGTCGTCGCTGTCGTCGAGGACGACGACTCCTCCTTCGCGGCCCCGGCGGCGCTGCTCGAAGCGCCGCAGTGCGGCGACCTGGCCCTCCCTCTTCATCCTGAGAAAGTCCTTGCGCGCCCATTTCAGGGCCGCATCGTCGTCGAGCGCCACCTCGCCGGGCTCCGTCTTCACGGCGGGGAGCCCCGGCTCCGTTTTCACCGCCGCGAGCCCGGGCTCCGTCTTCGGCTTGACGAACCGCGGAGGAGCCGACGAGGGGGCGCGCCGACCGCCTTCGTTGATGACGATGCCGACGCTGCGAGTGCGCCGGCCGAGCGGCGTCTCCGCCGCGGGCTCGGTCTTGACGCCGAGCAGCGCCGGAGAGCCGGAGGAGTGGGAAGAAGATCGCGACGAGGATGAGGAAGACGATGAAGAGACGAACCTCCTGGGCAGCCATTGCCCGGCGCGTCGGCGGCGGGCCGGGGCCGGGGCCGCCGGGGGAGGGTATGTCAATGGCGGCTCGTTGCCGCCCTCAAGGTGTGCCAACACGCCGCCGAGCGTGCGGCCGGGGACGCCCCACCAAACACCGCGGCCCTCACTATTCTGTCTGCCGCCCACCACCGGCGCCCCGTTGGTGGACGCCAGCCTCTGCTCCTGACGGCGCACGAAGTACGCCGCCCATGCCGAGTGGTTGTCGGCGGCGTACTGGGGGAGGGTGCGCTGCTCATCCGTGAGAGAGGCGCGCGCGAGCTCGACCTCGTCGGCGAAGTAGGCGGTCCGCACCGCGGCGTCGGGCAACGGCGGAACGGGCACTCCCTCGTTGCTGAGCCGCCACCCCAACGGCCCGGCGCGCATGTCCGGCGGCGCAGGGATGTTGGCCTCGAACAGGAGCCACGATTCCTGTTCATGGAGCGAGCGGCGGCCGAAGCCGTTGGCCGCCGCCTCGTCGCCGGGGAAGCGTTCGGCCATTGGGGGAGGGAGGGCTCGGAGTCGGCGCATGGGAGAGGGAGAGGGAGGGCTCGACGGCGGTGGTGCACGGCAGAGGGAGAGGGAGAGGGTTCGGCGGCGAGGGCTGGTGTGGCCTGAGGCGAGGGAGGGCGCCGGCTTATATAGCCGCGCCCGTATGTACGCGTGGCGGGAGGGGAGGCGACGCCGCGCCACCCGTGAGGAATTGATGTAGACTCGGCTAGATGGCGAGTCGTTTTTGGTCCGATCTTTCCCGGTACTTGGCAAACGGAAACACAAGAAAACAGATGATGAAGATGCAGACGAATAAATACTATGGATCAAACGAGATGCAAGAAACCAAAGTCACAGAACTAGCACAAGATAGATGAGAATCAATCTCGCTAGCAACTCCCGTCGTGCTCTCGCGGCGACGCAGCAAATCGAAGGATTTTGTGCCACCCAAACATGGTAGCTTTTCCGTATTTTCTTCACTCCTGATAAAAACCAATCTCCAGAAAAAACTCCCTGATACAAGATCGACGCTGCCTTTTATATAGGCGACCCACCAGCCGTAACGGCGTCCAACACTCTAACCGACATGACCCAAACTAACAAAACTAGATCCTCTCCTTTTACATCTCAGAGAAAGCTAGCAAGTAACAAACTTGTCCGTGAACCTCTCTCCTAAGTAGTACTCTTTTAATTAAAAAAACTAATTAATAAATCCGGCCACGTTGATCACGTAAGCCTTATTATATTTTAAAATAAAAGGGAAGGACGTTTGCACGCTTTGGACTTCTGTTAACCGTCTAGATCACCAAACGAGAAAAGCCTTGTTCATCCTGGAGGAGTCCAGAAGTTGGGTGTCACCAGGTCCTTCTTCAGTTCAATCGGTGAAACCTCAAAGCAAAAAGAACCAACTTGCAACACACGCTGAAGATTATATCTTGAAGTCCCTGATATATTTGCATCAAAATATACGGCCGATTGTGTCTTCTGTTCAGTATGTGGAGCAGCACCAAGTAAACATGTTGTGTTTTGCACTGGAAAAATAATAGAACCATTGTTGCGCACATCATCCTCTCCCTCTTGAATCGAAGCCGTCCTCAGCTTCAAAGACGGATTCAAAGCAGCCTTTGCCATCTTTTGTTGTGGAGAAACATGAGCATCTACCTTGATGGCATTGGCAAACATCGGTCTCAACACATTCGTTTTCCATTATACCAAAATGAATAAGTATTGGACCTCCCATCATGTGCAGCTCCATGATCATACTGCCACGGCCTCCCCAACAATAAATGACATACATCCATTGGCAAGACATCACATATCACCATATCAGTATAATTGCGAACAGAAAAATTCACACGGACCTTATGAGTAACCTTCAGCTTCCCTGTATGATACATCCACTCAACATGGTGTGGCTGAGGGTGCTTCCATGTAGGTAACCGCAAAGCGTCCACCAATCCCTTGCTGACCGCGTTGGTGTAGCTTCCTCCATCTATAATCAACTTACAATTGGTGTTATTGATTTTGCACTGAGTCTGAAAAATATTCCAACGTTGTCCCTTATCCTCAATGTGATCCTCTTGCACTCGTTGCACCATTAGTGAAGGATATGATTCAGCAGCTTCAAAACTCGCAACCACATTTTCAGCATCCTTAGATTTTTCACTGGAAGTGTCAGATACTGCCTCTTCATCACTAGCGGATGCATAGCCATCTCTCGTGAGCAACACTCTTTTCTCATTAGGACATTCACGCTTCATATGCCCCCTTCCTCCACACTTGAAACACTCTATATTACTAGTGCGTCCAGTCAGCTGTGCACTAGAATTAACCATCGACGGTCCTGATTTTGAGGCATCCTTTTGCATGGAATCATGAGAGCGATTCATGGATTTCGAGTCGCTCGACTAGTCGCGACTAGTCGACGACTAGTCTATGAGTCGCAAAAATATGGTCGACTCAGCTTAGTGTCAACTCGCGAATCTGAGTCGCGACTAGTCACAACACAGGCTCGACTTCTTCCGAGTCACTGCTCCAGAGCGACTCGCATGAGTCGCGACTCGAAAACCATGGAGCGATTTGATGATGTCGCCCTGGAGCTAGGACCGACATCCTCATTCTTATGATGTGAGCGTCGCCATGTGTTCAAAGTGTTACTGGGAACTGTGCTGACTTGGCACCGCTTAATCTGTTGTTCCGCACGCACAGCTTGGTGCACAAGATCTTGTATGTTGTGGTAGACCACCATCTCAACACGATCTTGCACCTCGATATTTAGCCCGTTAAAGAAACGTGCCATGGTCGCCTCCGGATCCTCCGTTGTCCCTGTACGTATCATCAACAATTCCATCTCCTTGTAATATTCATCAACACTCATATTACCTTGAGAGAGCCGCTGCAACTTGTTGTACATATCTCTTTTATAGTGCTCAGGAACAAAACGTCGCCTCATGAATTCTTTCATACCTCGCCAAGTCGTCGGGCGATGTCTTGAACGACAAATTTGATTCCACCAAATTAGCGCGTAACGGGTGAACTCAATTCCAGCAAGTTGAACTTTTTTCTCCTCGCTATAATGATGGGCATCAAAAATTTGATCAACACGCATCTCCCACTCCAAATAGACTTCTGGTTCGCACTTGCCGGAGAACGAAGGGATTGAAATTTTTATGCGCCCAATTCCATCGTCCAAAGGCACACGCACAGCTTGACCAACTCGGTCATGCACTCCACCACGAACGGATGTTTCAGGACGAGGCTCATAGTGTCGTGGTCGTGGAGCGTACCCTGCTGCCTGGTCAACGCCATCATCAAGACCATCATCTCCAACATGAGGTGCCGCCAAACGGCGATCATGCACGCCGGCATGTCCGTCGCGAGCCAGTGGTGCATAACGCAGTGGAGCAGCCGGAGCAGTCTGTGGTGGTGCAGAATTCGTTGCCGGCATATTGATGATGTCTGCCAAACCATCGAACCGAGTGATCAGGACATCTATCCTTTTGCCGAGCGCATCATGACATTGCTTGATGTAGTTGCATGTGTGGTCGAAACCATCCCGAATATTTTGAGGAATATCATCCGCGTACACTGGACGTACAATTTCCTGAGAATCAGGAGCAACCTCATCACTCTTGTTGACCGAAGTTGACATCTTGATCAACACAGTACCGTGAACAACCTTAGCTCTGAATACCACTTGATGTAGACTCGGCTAGATGGCGAGTCGTTTTTGGTCCGATCTTTCCCGGTACTTGGCAAACGGAAACACAAGAAAACAGATGATGAAGATGCAGACGAACAAATACTATGGATCAAACGAGATGCAAGAAATCAAAGTCACAGAACTAGCACAAGATAGATGAGAATCAATCTCGCTAGCAACTCCCGTCGTGCTCTCGCGGCGACGCAGCAAATCGAAGGATTTTGTGCCACCCAAACATGGTAGCTTTTCCGTATTTTCTTCGCTCCTGATAAAAACCAATCTCCAAAAAAAACTCCCTGATACAAGATCGACGCTGCCTTTTATATAGGCGACCCACCAGCCGTAACGGCGTCCAACACTCTAACCGACATGACCCAAACTAACAAAACTAGATCCTCTCCTTTTACATCTCAGAGAAAGCTAGCTAGTAACAAACTTGTCCGTGAACCTCTCTCCTAAGTAGTACTCTTTTAATTAAAAAAACTAATTAATAAATCCGGCCACGTTGATCACATAAGCCTTATTATATTTTAAAATAAAAGGGAAGGACGTTTGCACGCTTTGGACTTCTGTTAACCGTCTAGATCACCAAACGAGAAAAGCCTTGTTCATCCTGGAGGAGTCCGGAAGTTGGGTGTCACCAGGTCCTTCTTCAGTTCAATCGGTGGAACCTCAAAGCAAAAAGAACCAACTTGCAACACATGCTGAAGATTATATCTTGAAGTCCCTGATATATTTGCATCAAAATATACGGCCGACTGTGTCTTCTGTTCAATATGTGGAGCAGCACCAAGTAAACATGTTGTGTTTTGCACTGTAAAAATAATAGAACCATTGTTGCGCGCATCAGGAATCAATGGCAAGGCTGACCGGCGGCGACAACGCGGCAGCCTTGGCATTGATTCCCGCGGGAACCGAGGCGATGAGGGCGACGATCGCCCGTCTCGCTGACTCGGCGGGCCCGCGGTTGCTTCGCGCCAAAACCACTCGCCCCGGCGCCCCCGGGCGCCCCCCAGCGCGCTGGGTTCGGCCTGGGTCCGCCGGCGCTAATTTCGGCCTAGGCGGCTAAAATCGGGCTCCTGGGAGCGCAACTGGGACGTTTTTTCGGCGCCGGCGCGAAAAAAGCGCCAGGGGAGGCCGTTCTGGGGACGCGGCTGGAGATGCTCTTTATCAGATGCTTCTCGTTTTCATGTCTCTCGTGGTGCTGTATTAGTCGGTAATATTCCATCGACACACCAGTGACCCGAACTTGGTGCCATTTGGCTAGTATCTGTTGAATGATGTCCTGATGTCCTAGTTTAGGTCTCAATAGAATCTACATTCTAATTGCTGCCTTAGTTATATGTGTAATTGCATATGATACGTCTGATGGTGTCACATCCTTGGGTAATATTTTGTTGCTTCCAATTAAGATTCTAGAGGCTCATTTTGATGTTAATATTTGAAGTTGTTAACAACCCGCAGGTTTCTCGTGATGCCGAGACCGGGATTAGTCGAGGATGTGGCTTTGTTACGATGCGTTCTCTCGCAGAAGCTAGAACAGCTATCAGTGCTCTCGATGGATTTGTGAGTCATACAATGGCTTCATTTTCTCTGTAGTTTCTTCTCAACTTGCACATTGTCTACAAATGAAAGTGTTCCATGTAGTAAACCAATTACAAATTACTCTCTTTTACTTCCATGTTTCTCTTATAGGACCTGGATGGGCGTGAGATGTTTGTAAAACTAGCGGCTCACGTCGTTGCTAGTAGGAGAAATCCCAGCCTGTCCCATACGCCACCCATGAAGGACCATATCTTTGAAAGTCGATACAAGATCTATGTTGGCAACCTTGCATGGTCTGTTCAACCTCAACACTTGAGGGAGCACTTTACTCAGTGTGGAACTGTTGTTAGTACAAGGCTGCTAACAGATCGCAAAGGAGGGAGAAGTCGTGTCTATGGATTCCTTTCGTTTTCTTCAGCCGAAGAGCTTGAGGCTGCTCTGCAGCTTAACAATACGGTATAATTCTTCAACTTCTGTGTTTTGCTACTTATTCCCTCGGGTTTGATATTAGAATGGAAACCGCAAATCCTTGTTGAATTTATTTCAAGAAACTTCATATATGCATCTCCTTCAGAATCTGCATCTCGGGTAAGTTTGTATAAGAAAGTCCTATATAAGTAAAATGGGATTACATTTGTTTCAGAAAGTTTCTGCATAACCTGAAGCTTACCAGTAGCTCCATGATATCTAAGCACCTCCATTTCATATTTTTTTCCTGATTACACTCTGCTTCTATATACACTTTTTTATGCCACTCCCAATGATATTGCGAGTTTGCGACTATGTTGACAACTATCATATCTTATCTTGACTCTTGCTAATGCAACAGGAATTTCATGGACGGGATATCATCGTCAGAGAAGCTCATGTAAAATCGCCAGATACACTAAGCCAAACCCTTGAGAGTTAGACCTGGAAGCTATTGTGTTTATTTTTGTCTGGCTTATTTGCCAATTGAGTTCATTGTTCAGGCACTTTGGGCAAGCGCAACTAAGTAGCTAACATCTTCTGTGTGTACGGAGTAATGTAGTGTGATGTACCATTGCAATTTTGCCAAAATACAATCATTAACATGAATGGACTGACTGGGTTGACCATATACCGGTGGTCTGAAATCTTGTGAAGAGCATTATTCCATGGGATCTTGACGATTTATTCTAGTCAGAATCAAGCGATTGGATTTCCTCTGCCTCTTCTTCTTTGATGCCGGTGTGACACGATCTGTGGTCTTCCAGTATTGTATCACACATTTGGCAAGGGTGTGTGCATTTGCTTGATGTGGAGTCCTTGAGGTCAATAAAGTCTTCTTTTTCAAAGAAAAAAGAAGGATGTTGACATACTGCCATAGTGATCATGCGTAACATGAGGATGTTGCCAAGGGTGTGTACAGGCTTGAGGGCTACATTGTTTGACGTAGGTGGCCATTTGGTTTTGATCTCAAAATTTGCATAGGTTATGTTTTCTTTAGCTCTTCAGTCGACTTTTGCAGCTTAACATGTTGAGGAACAAGGACGCCAATTTATAATTTGTCCATGTAACATAATACGAACGCATTAGCAATGGCCCCGTTATTCTTCATCAGACAATGCACACTTAATGGAAAAACTAGGTATCTTTCTGGAAAACTTTTCTACTTACGACTTTGTTAGCGCTTTGAGGGCTTCACTGTGTTCTCTGAAATCTGGTATAAATAAGAAAGTCTTTCTCAGGAGATGACTCAGATGATACCGAGTTTAACATGATGCAACATCTCAGCAAAGCTAGACTAAAGGAAGTTAAGACTTATGAAACCATTCATACTACAGGACTCTAGCATGTGAACCTTACCAAATCAAAATTCTCCTTTGATGCCATACTATTTTCTGAGGATGTGGTCAACATTTCAATTCGAAAACGCTCAAGTATTTGAATGCTGAACTAGAGGCTTAGTTCAGAGTACTTCTAAACCGCTGAGTAAGAGCAAAGCAAGCAAAGTATACGATCTTCAGCGGAAGAGCAACATGTACTATCTGAAAAAACATACGGTAACTGCTAACTGTAACGGACAAAATCTGGGTACATTATAACAGTCGTTTAACAGACAGAACAGTGAAACCATAAAGGTTTTACAGCATCCTCCAGGCAAACATAGAAAATTTGCAGCATCTGCTTGGCTCCAAACTCTCATAAAGCATTACATAAGAATGGTTTCCAGAACAATCAAGCTTTAATCAGCTAAGAGCACACCAGATCTGGATCTCCCTTACGCCACCAGAGTGCTGGCGGTGGTAGACTCGCTGCAGAGGCAAAAGAATTGTGTTAGCAAAACATTTGTTGTATGAAATAACACGATTAGCAACATACATTAGGAATACTACAAGATAAGTCCAACGGAAATGCTTTACGTATGACAAAAAGCAGTCTGATCTGTGTACAAATTCATCCAGGCCATACAACAAATGCAACAGACAGTGAATATAAACTGACAGTAATATTATCATTGAACTGCCTTCGGTTCAACAACAATGTTTACATTACATAGATGCAACTTTCACGGTTTAGTTAGTACCTTTGCCTTGGGCTACCCATTTGTATTTTAAAGACTAAAAAGCACCCTCATAAATGGCTGATATTGCTCGGCACATCAGATAACCAATGATTTTATTCGTACAAATATAAATGCAATTTCATCATTATAGATTTGCTTCAGAATGACATGATTCAGCCAACAGAATAGACCACCCAGTAGTAGGAATTTAAAATAGATAAATGCAATTGTAGAAATGTTGCAGTTTGAAGAACACATTGTATTGTGTCACCCAGACACCCATACGTGGGATAATGACACATATATCAGTATCACAACCAGTTGCATTTTTCAAAACTGCAAACATTTCAGTTGGGTTGATCTAGTTTCTCTTTAAAACAAGTATTGTGATCTTCATCAAATTCCTATTTCATATCCAAACTACAGAAGAAGTTAACATTACCAAGCTGGCAAATTGAAGTCATTTAGTAACACACAAAATGCATAGGTGTTTTCCATTTAGATCTTCAAAAATGTCTGAAGTGGCTATATCATCACTTCATAACATCAAGCTTTACAAGTCAAACTATTGCATCATATACTTATAATTTTGGTGTGCACACCGAAACAGCAGTGTCCACTACAGTATGCCAGTACGGGAATGCTTACTAACACCAATTAGCAGCACATCCGCCACAAACACAACTAAGCTTAATCACAGGCATAATTAAGTAGCTTAGAATCCCATTTCTCTAAAATTCCTGTCCCAGGAGGACAGAACAGCCAACAGATTAGCATCTAAAATACAGGCTAGGTGGCATGCATTGACGACACAATATCACATTTAAGTAGCCCCATCTGAAGTACCTAACACGTACTCCTACTCAACAACCTATATGTAGCACACATTCTACAGCTCATATGTAGCAAGTGGCACACAAACAACGAACTGTTCACTGTAATTGCGTACTAAACTGATAAGGCCTCACAATTCACCGAAGCTATATCAGAAGAAAGATTAATGGCATTGGAAGTGAGTGACTTACTACTTCCAGGTGGGCGGGAGCTTCTTGGTGCGCTTGTAGTAGCGAGCGAGGCGGTGGATCCTGCTCTCCACAAGGATGAGCCTGAACTTAGAGTCCTTGTCCTTCCTGTTCCTCTCCAGGTGCTTCCTTATCGCCACCGCCTTCTTGATCAGAAAGTAGAGGTCCTCCGGGATCTCTGGTGCCAGCCCTGCGCACCAACACTCACACAATCAATCCACTCATCAAGCAAAGAACAATCTGAGAAAGACGAGGGGGGATCTAATCTACTTCTCACCATGGGCCTTGAGGATGCGGAGGATCTTGCTCCCGGTGACGCTCTTGACGAGGGGGATGCCGTGCTGGTCACGGAGCAGGACGCCGATCTGCGACGGCATCTGGCCCTTCTTCGCGGCCTTGGTGATTAACTCGTCCACCTGCACACGAGCCCGACGCACGCATCAGCCAGCCATATCACATCGAATCGAGGGGGCCAAGAGAAGGTGAGGCTTCTTCTTACATCGGCGACGGCGGTCTTGACCCAGCTCGGTGGAGTCCTCTTGTACGGCAGCGCCGACGATGAGATGCCCTTCCTGCGTCACAGAGTCGCGGAGACGCCATTAGACCAGAAAATTCACCGTATTGCGGTGGCAGTGAAGGGGGTGAGGATTACCCGCGGCTGTGCATGCGCCCCATGGCTGCGGCTGCTGCGGCGGCGAGGGGAGTGGCGGCGGCGGCGGCGGCGGGAAGGGCGTGAGAGGCGCGAGTGGTGAGAGGATAGAAAAGAGTCTGGTTAGGGTTCTGGGGTTCCACTTATTTGAGGGCTTTCTTATATTTTGGTCCTTCAGGTAGTGCCCATTTAGATCCATGATGATCACGCCGCGTTGCAACGTGGACTGGGCTAGTGTGGGCCTTCAAAACCAGCGTTTTAACGACTGCGGCCCACATGTGTCCTAGTCCAACAGGGAAGCTTGTGAAAACGATGATTCCTATTTCTCGCGTAGGGCGGCGGATAGTATTTTTCATTTTCGGTTTTCTATTTGTATTTTATAGTTTTTTTGAAATATATGAAATTTTTTCAATTCTAAATAAATCATGAATACTTTTATGTATTCACAAACAATTTTCGAAATCTGGAAACAATTCTGAATTTTTTTATTTAGAACATTAGAAAAATCATGAACACTTATTGAAATACATGAACATGTTTTCAATATCATGAATATTTATTTAAATCAAGGGACATTTCACAAGGTTGTGAGCATTTTTTTAATTTGGAACATTTTTTTAATTCATGAATAGCTTTTGAAATTTGAGATTTTTGAAAATTTCCAAGCATTTTTTCAAATCATAAAGATTTTTTTGAAATGTGGGATATTTTTAAAATCCACAAAGATATTTTCAAATCCATATTTTTTGAAATGTTGTGAAAAAAATATGAGTTTTGGAAAAAATGAAATTGAGAAAAAATTGAAATCCTGAAAAAAAAATTAAGAAGCAAAGAAAACAGAGAAGAAAACACAAAAAATAGAGGAGCCTCGCCCCTCATATGGGCCGACCGAAAACTAGTGCGAAGGAAAGGTGTGGCGTGTTTCCTCTCTATTTCCCACATAAGTCAGGGAAAAGGAGGTCAAGGTGAAAAGGCCGCCATTCTACTTTTTTGAGATGAAATAACATTTTGTTCTAAAAGAAGAGAAGAAATGACATTCACTAAGAAAAAATGGTAGAAAAAGACAGGGTCTTGGGATAAAGACAAACACGGAATTAGGGTTCCTCCTCTAGTCGGCAAAATATTATGCTTGAAGTAAGTGCAATGATAAAAGGCATGTGCGGCGAATGGAAATGGCAAGCACATTAACATTTTTAACATTTGGGACCTAGGAGTGTGCCTGCACCCCGTCCAGGACTTTGCTTGGGAACTTTCTTGAAGAAAGCACCATGAAATTACAAGACTGGATAGGTTCGAAAACCTTTTGGGCTATCAAAGCAAAGTGTGTCTTGAGCGTCTAACGTCGAGTTATGGCATTGAACCTCACCAAGCCAAGCACCTTTTTGGTGAAGTCGTCTTACTAAGGGATGGTCAACACGGCCGAAGCCGCAATGGTACGGGAGCGACGTGGGACCATTTAGTTGGGAGGGGGTACTGGTATAGGTACTCAATGCACCAATCCAAATGAAGTTTTTTTCAAATCTCTGCACGGACTAGAACGGTGCATGAGGATTTACATGCTTGGGACCGAGTTACTTTGAAGGGACGAAAAAGGAGAATAAATAAGTTTAAAAATAATTAGAGAGGTTGAAGTGTGTTCCTATTAGTGGGGAATTAGAGAGGTTGAAGCATGTTCCTATCAGTCGGGAATCACGTTTGAGGGAGAAGGAAATTTTAGTACTCATTGAAAATCTTTTGGATCAAGAAGAAATTTTCTGGTTACAAAGAGGTTGAGCAAACTGGTTGTTACATGGGGATCGCAATACATCGCTTTTTCATAATGCTGCAACTGCCAGGAAAAAAAGGAACAATATTAAGAAACTTCTGGATGATGATATGAAGGAACATATTATGAATTACTTCTCCAGTTTTTTTACCTCGGATGTTCTAAACCTAAACCAGGAAGTCTTGTCCCTTGTCCGGAGTAGAGCGATTGTAGAGATGAATAATGCTTTGCTTGGCCCTTATACTTTTGATGATGTTCGTAAGGCTCTTTTTTCTATTGGAGAATTAAAGGCTCCAGGGACAGATGGACTTCATGCTATTTTTTATAAAATATTTTGGCCCATGCTACGGGATGATTTGGTTGATGAGGTCTTGCAAGCGGTGAATACCTGCACAATTCCATCGGGATGGAATGACACTGCGATTGTGTTGATCCCTAAGGTCAATTCACCCGAGAGAAGGTAAACTAGTTTAGACCACATTATATTGGCAGCACGATTGAAAGTTTTGTTGCCTCATATTATTAGTCTCACCCAAAGTGCTTTTGTGCTCGGGAGAATGATTATGGACAATATTTTAGTGGCCCGTGAGAGCTTTTATACTATTAGAAATAAGAGGGAATAAAAAGAGGGTTTATGCGCGATCAAGCTTGATATGCACAGAGCTTATGACCGAGTTGAATGCCTTTCTTGAAGGGTTGTGTTAAAACTTGGTTTTCAGGAAAGATGGATCAATCTTATGATGAAATGCGTCTTCACTATTGATTATATGTTTTGAATTAATGATGAAGAAACTGAAAGTTTCAAGCCTACGAGAGGTTTAAGACAAGGCGATCCATTATCTGCGAAGTATCATTACTTCTGAAACTCTCAACAAGGAGCCTCTATTTTGATTAGTAGGCCACATTATATTAATGCACACACAAAATTACAGCGCACATGGCATCTCTGAGACAGAGATAACACATAGGGGTTTACAGGGAGGCACTATTGGATTAGAATCCCCTATGCATTACAAAGATACTCGCTTATTTTTATGTTTTCATGCATGTAGGTATTGAACATGATCATAATGAATATCATAATTGGTGCACGAGAGGAATATTGTAGAACAATCCACTGGCTAACAAACTGGGCATGATGGAGGATGGCCTATCTTATTCACCCATCAAGGTGCTTGCTTTGACTTAGCAAGGTTGTATTAGTCGCACGTATCTTGCATACGATGTCTTTCATTACTTCTACTTTGTTACACCACCATCTGATTAGTTGACACGTCATATATGATAATATGACATGCCTATCCATTTTATGTACCTATTCCATGTGTCATCATACCATGTTTTTCCAGCCAAGTGTTGTTCTTTCGTAATAGATGTCCAAAAGGAAGAGGGTGAGTGCAGATCCTGGAGGAGTACAAACAAAGTATTTGGAAAAGGCAGTGATACCTGATAAATCAGATAGATCACCAGCCCCAGAAAACACGGCCCCAACTGTAGCACACTTTACACCTACTCCACTGACCAAAGCCCTATTAGAACTACAGAGAGCCCAGCGTCAGGTAATGTCTATGATATCAAATCAAAAATTGAACTCCTACATTTTTGCACGTGCCTTACCATCTCTTTCTGTATGAAAACTACTTGCAGATGAATATCCATTCTCAAGGGATCATAGGATCTCACAACAGTACTGGGCATTGTTGCTCTTGTCAGTACCTCTTGCTTTGTCACCATACTTACACTCATTGTTGTTTGATCATGTAGTATCAATGTAAATGTTCGCTTCCTTATCCACCGTTTGCTCGAAATTATAAGATCTATATTTACTCTTACATAAATGTAGAATGAACCCAATGGTTATGAAATTCTGGATTGCTCTTGTAAGTACCTGTTGCCATGCACTCCCTCCGTATCGAATTAATTGTTGCTCAATTGGATGTACTTAGAACTAAATTAGGGTTAGATACATCCATTTGAGCGACAAGTAATTCCGGACGAAGGTCATATTACTGTACTTACATTGAGAGATAGTTGATTGTCTAGCATTACTCTGCATCTTATCAGCCCCGCCCTCCATTTTCTTCGAATTATCAGATCTACATTTACTCTTACCAAAATGTTGAATAAAACCAATGCCACTAGACAAGTTGAGGTATGCATTCCTCTTGTCAGCACCTTTTGCCTTGTAATGTTGTACTTAATTGATAGCTATTTGATTATGTATCATCACTCTGCATATGAGCTTCATTATCCCCTATTTCTTCCAATATTATTAGATCTATATTTACTCTTTACAAAATGTAGAATAAAAGCAACACTTGTGAAGGAGTTTCTTTGGCGAATTTCTTGAATTATCCTTCCATCGACATGGAGAAGGGCTTTGTCGAGCCCGTGTTAACATGTAATGTAAGTCCATCATTCTCAAGCCTTCAAACTTTGTTCTAGTATAGATTTGAATAGGCATCATTTCCTCCACTACTGTTTACTTTGGTGTTTGCACCAGATTGGATGTTTGCAACAACTGCCGGTTTCAAACTATAGTTGTAAAAACATGTTCCTTATTCATACCATCCACATTAATCAGTACAAATCCATTGATTTTCTTTAGCCCTGCATGTATGCATGTGTTCTATATCTCTAATCCGGTGGTGTGGTGTAGCTTTCCACGCCTACATCATCTCATTTCCTGCTTTGTCTTAACTGATTTTGCTGATGAAACGGACAATGCCATATTATGTTAATGCTATTTTAAATTATATCTCTGAATTTGCCAATATAAAAATGGGCTGGAATTGTCAGCACACTAGCCATTGTTGCTTGTATATTTATGGAACCTATTATTTGTCTCCTTGTTTCTCTTTCAAAGTCATATCTCTGATGCCAGACAGAACTTTAGGGAAGATAGTGAGCCAAACCATCTTGAAGAGAGCAAGATGACCCCAAGGTCATGTCTTGATGAAGATAGTGAGTTCAAGCTACATACCAGCAGCTGTGACACAACCTCAGTGAAGTTGTCGCCTGAATCAGTTCAATATCTTCAGTCTCAACTTAAAGCGGAAATACTTGGTTCAGCTCAGGTCCGACTTGTAGTCCATTCTCTAACGAAGATCATTGAGGATAGTTGTGCGTGCTTTCTTGCTACATGGCTAGAGCTGGAGGATATGTGGTTTAGACAATTGAGGTCTCATCGGCTTGTTCCGTTGCTTGCGGTGCACCTCCGGGGTAGGGCTAACGTTTCTTGAACTGTGTTGAAGTGCTCTTGGTTTTGTATATTATTTTGTTGGCGTGTTTGTATGCACTGGTGGCGACCTTTGTGATACGTCTCCATCGTATCTACTTTTCCAAACTCTTTTGACCTTTTTTTGGACTCTAATTTGCATGATTCGAATGGAACTAACCCGGACTGACGCTGTTTTCTGCAGAATTGCCATGTTGTCATTTTTGTGCAGAAATAAAAGTTCTCGGAATGACCTAAAACTTCACGGGGATTATTTTTGGAATAAATAAAAAATATTGGCGAAAGAATCAACTAGAGGGGACCCACACCCTATCCACAAGGGTGAGGGGCGCCCCTGTCTTATGGGTCCCATGAAGCTCCACCGACCTCAACTCCAAGTCCATATATTCACGTTTGGGGAGAAAAAAATCAGAGAGAAGGATTCATCGGGTTTTATGATACGGAGCCGCCGCCACCTCCTATTCTTCCTCGGGAGGGCAGATCTAGAGTCTGTTTTGGGCTCCAGAGAGGGAAAATCATCGCCATCGTCATCATCAACTATCCTCCATCACCAATTTCATGATGCTCACCGCCGTGCGTGAGTAATCCCATCGTAGGCTTGCTGGACGGTGATGGGTTGGATGAGATTTACCATTTAATCGAGTTAGTTTTGTTAGGGTTTGATCCCTAGTATCCACTATGTTCTAAGATTGATGTTGCTATGACTTTGCTATGCTTAATGCTTGTCACTAGGGCCCGAGTGCCATGATTTTAGATCTGAACCTATTATGTTTTCATGAATATATTTGTGTTCTTGATCCTATCTTGCAAGTTATAGTCACCTACTATGTGTTATGATCCGGCAACCCCAGAGTGACAATAGTCGGGACACTTCCCGGTGATGACCGTAGTTTGAGGAGTTCATGTATTCACTAAGTGTTAATGCTTTGGTCTGGTACTCTATTAAAAGGAAGCCTTAATATCCCTTAGTTTCCAATAGGACTCCGCTGCCACGGGAGGGTAGGACAAAAGATGCCATGCAAGTTCTTTTCCATAAGCACGTATGACTATATGCGGAATACATGCCTACATTATATTGATGAATTTGAGCTAGTTCTGTGCCACCCTATGTTATAACTATTGCATGATGAATGCCATCCGACATCATTATCCATCATCGATCCATTGCCTACGAGTTCGTTTCATATTGATCTTTGTTGCTTTACTTTTCCGTTGCCACTGTTATGATTGCTACAAAATTGCTACTATTACTTTTGCCACCGTTACCGTTACCTCCATACTACTTTGCTACTAAATACTTTGCTACAGATATTAAGTCTTTCAGGTGTGGTTGAATTGACAACAAAGCTGCTAATACTTGAGAATATTCTTTGGCTCCCCTTGTGTCGAATCAATAAATATGGGTTGAATACTCTACCCTTGAAAAATGTTGCGATCGCCTATACTTTTGGGTTATCAGTTTGCTGCCCAGTGTATGTATCAATGTAAGTCTTATTGAGTACCTTTGTACTCATGGTCACTTAATTTATGTTTTATAGAGGAGAATTCAGTCTACTTGTAGTTCCATGTGGAGTTCAACATTGATTGAATAGCTTGGGAATCCCATATAGAGGTTTGGTTCCTATGGAGGGTCTTGTAGATAGTCAGGCTTCTCAGCCTTTTTCTTTTGTAGTTGTTTGTACTCAGACATCTTTATGCTTCCGTTGCTTGTATGCCTTTGTATGTTCGGTCATGAGACCCATGTTTGTAATATCATGCTATGTATGGCTCCTCGGAGCCTCTTAAATAAATACTTTGAGTCGTAGAGTTATGTTGTGATGCCACGTTGTATCTACACATATCGTGCATATTGTGTGTATGTTGTGAAATGCATTGGTTTGTGTGGGATTCGACACCTAGTTATTTGTGTTTGGTAGCCTTTCCTATAGGGAAATGCCTCCTAGTGCTTCCACTGAGCCTTGGTAGCTCGCTACTGCTCCGGAACACATGGATTGACTATCATGTATCCTTCTTTGCTCCCATATATGGGGAAATGTCACACGGTGTTTACTAGAGTCCTTGTGGTTTTACTATGACTTGGTTACACTCGCTGCCGACTACATGTGCATTTTTGGGTTACCTATGGTTGTCCCTGTAAGTTTGTGCCACCTTGGTTATGACCAGTCATGTCGACCTGGGTTCCCCATCATGTGGATGTGATACGTCTCCAATGTATCTATAATTTTTGATTGTTCCATGCTATTATATTATCTGTTTTGGATGCTTAATGGGCATTAATATGCTCTTTTATATTATTTTTGGGACTAACCTATTAACCGGAGGCCCAGTACCAGTTTTTGTTTTTTTTGCCTATTTTAGAGTTTTGCAGAAAAGGAATACCAAACGGAGTCCAAACGGAATGAAACCATCGCGAGGATCTTTATTGGACCAAAAGCAATCCAGAAGACTTGGAGTTGAAGTCTCGAACTCCACGAGGAGGCCACGATGCAGGAGGGCGCACCCCCACCCTTGTGGGCCCCTCGTAGCTCCATCGACGTACTTCTTTCGCCTATATATACTCTTATACCCTAGAAACATCAGGGGGAGCCACGAAACCACTTTTCCACCGCTGCAACCTTCTGTACCCGTGAGATCCCATCTTGGGGCCTTTTCTGGCGATCTACCGGAGGGGGAATCAATCACGGAGGGCTTCTACATCAACACCATTACCTCTCTGATGAAGTGTGAGTAGTTTACCACAGACCTTCGGGTCCATAGTTATTAGCTAGATGGCTTCTTCTCTCTCTTTCATTCTCAATACAAAGTTATCCTCGATGTTCTTGGAGATCTATTCGATGTAATTCTTTTGCGATGTGTTTTGTCGAGATCCGATGAATTGTGCATTTATGAACAAGATTATATATGAATATTATTTAGTTCTTCTCTGAATTCTTATATGCATGATTTGATATCTTTGCAAGTCTCTTTGAATTATCGGTTTAGTTTGGCCTACTAGATTGATCTTTCTTGTAATGGGAGAAGTGCTTAGCTTTGGGTTCAATCTTGTGGTGTCCTTTCCCAGTGATAGTAGGGGCATCAAGGCACATATTGTATTGCTGCCATCGAGGATAAAAAAGATGGGGTTTATATCATATTGCTTGAGTTTATCCCTCTACATCATGTCATCTTGCTTAATGTGTTGCTCCGTTCTTATGAACTTAATACTCTAGATGCATGCTGGATAGCAGTCGATGTGTGGAGTAATAGTAGTAGATGCAGAATCATTTCGGTCTACTTGACACGCACGTGATGCCTATGTTCATGATCATTGCCTTAGATGTCTTCATAATTATGTGCTATTCTATCAATTTCTCGGCAGTAATTTGTTTACCCACCGTAATACATGCTATCTTGAGAGAAGCCACTAGTGAAACCTATGGCCCCCGGGTCTCTTTCCTATTATATTACATCTCTTTTGTTTACATCGCATCTCGTTACTATTTTGCAATCTTTACTTTCTAAGCTATACAAAAAAAATACCAAAAATATTTACTTTATTATCTCTATCAGATCTCACTTTTGCGAGTGACCGTGAAGGGATTGACAACCCCTTTATCATGTTGGTTGCAAGGTTCTTGATTGTTTGTGTAGGTACTAGGTGACTTGTGTGTCGTCTCCTACTGGATTGATACCTTGGTTCTCAAAACTGAGGGAAATACTTACGCTACTTTGCTGCATCACCCTTTCCTGTTCAAGGGAAAAATCAATGCAAGCTCAAGAGGTAGCAAGAAGGATTTCTGGCACCGTTGTCGGGGAGATCTACGCCAAGTCAAGACATACCAAGTACCCATCATAAACTCTTCTCCCTCGCATTACATTATTTGCCACTCGCCTATCGTTTTACTCTCCCCCACTTCTAAACGATTTTTGAAAACCTTTGTCTTTTCTTCGCCCCTTTCTGTTCGTCTCTTTTCGATTGCTTCTTGTGCGTTCGTATGTCAGATCATTTGTTTTGCCATCATGGCTAGTCCTCCTATCATTGTTAGCACTCCCGATAATGAAGTTCTCAACTTTAAACAAAGGGAGGGAGAAAATCTAAAAGATGCTTGGTATAGGATTTGCAATGCTCAAAATAGATCTACTAGAAAGCAATCCACTTCCGGTCTTCTTCGCAATTTTTATGTAGGCATTACTCCTTGGAATAGATATGTTCTTGACACCATCACTGGAGGGAATTCTCTTGGGAAGCCATACCTTTGATTCTTATAGTGCCATGATAGATTTGTTAGGCCCACCACCTCTTTTGGTCAATGGAACTATTTTAACTTTGGAACATGTGATGCAAAGGCTTGATGTTATTTAAAATAAAATTGCCACTGTTGAGTTAATTGAAAATTTGGATAAAAAGATCCATAACCAAATTATTCAATATGGATCTAAGGTAAGAGTTACTCTGAAAATATTAGGGAAAATGAACCCATAGTTAATGAAAAGATAGATCAAGATTCTACTAGAATTGATAAACTCGAAGATATTATTACCAACTTGGGTTCCGCCTTTTCTGCTGTTAAAAACACCTCAAATACTCCTCCTACCAAAGTCACCAAGTTTATTTACATTCCTAAGAATAAGGTTGAATCTTCTAGTAAGGAAAATGAAGATCTCAAATCAATAAGTGTTCACCCCAATTTTTTCGATATCATTAAGGAACCTTTTGCCACAAATGAATTTCTCAATTTCTTGCCTAGGAGTTTAATCATTAACAAAACCAAAGAACCTCTAAGGATTATGTGTGTTCAATTGAAGAATTGCATGCCGAAGATGGCAATACCTAGATCTATTCTTGCTTTTATGCCTAGCTAGGGGCGTTAAACGATAGCGCTTGTTGGGAGGCAACCCAATTTTATTTTCTGTTCTTTGCTTTTTGCTCCTGTTTAGTAATAAATAATTCATCTAGCTTCTGTTTAGATGTGGTTTTATGCTTTAATTAGTGTTTGTGCCAAGTATAACCTTTGGGAAGACTTGGGTGAAGTCTTTGTGATCTTGCTATAAAAAACAGAAACTTTTGCGCTCACGAGAATAGCTGTCATTTTTTTACTGGAGAGTGCTTTGAGGTTCATTCTTTTTGCATATGATTAATAGAAAATTTTCTCAAGTCCAACAATTTATTTCAGAATTTTTAGAGGTACAGAAGTATTCGAAAGGTACAGATTGCTACAGATTGTTCTGTTTTCGACAGATTCTGTTTTTCGTGTGTTGTTTGCTTATTTTGATGAACATATGAGTAGTATCGGGGGGTATGAACCATAGAGAAGTTGGAATACAGTAGGTTTAACACCAATATAAACAAATAATGAGTTCATTACAGTGCCTTAAAGTGGTGGTTTATTTTCTTATACTAACGGAGCTCATGAGATTTTCTATTGAAGTTTTGTGTTGTGAAGTTTTCAAGTTTTTGGGTAAAGATTTGATGGATTTTGGAATAAGGATTGGCAAGAGCCTAAGCTTGGGGATGCCCAAGGCACCCCAAGGTAAAATTCAAGTACAACCAAAAGCCTAAGCTTGAGGATGCCCCGGAAGGCATCCCCTCTTCCGTTTTCGTCTATCGGTAACTTTACTTGAGGCTATATTTTTATTCACCACATGATATGTGTTTTGCTTGGAGCGTCTTGTATGATTTGAGTCTTTGCTTTTTTAGTTTACCACAATCATCCTTGCTGTACACACCTTTTGGGAGAGCCACGCATGAATCGGAATTTATTAGAATACTCTATGTGCTTCACTTATATCTTTTGAGTTAGATAATTTTGCTCTAGTGCTTCACTTATATCTTTTTAGAGCACAGTGCTGGTTTTATTTTATAGAAATTATTGATCTCTCATGCTTCACTTATATTATTTTGAGAGTCTTTTAGAACAGCATGGTAATTTGCTTTGGCTACAAAACTAGTCCTAATATGACAGGCATCCAAGATGGGTATAATAAAAACTTTCATATAAAGTGCGTTGAATACTATGAGAAGTTTGATGCTTGATGATTGTTTTGAGATATGAGGATGGTGATATTAGAGACATGCTAGTCGAGTAATTGTGATTTTGAAGAATAATTGTGTTAAAGTTTGTGATTCCCGTAGCATGCAATGCACGTATGGTGAACCGTTATGTGATGAAGTTGGAGCATGATTTATTTATTGACTGCTTCCTTATGTGTTGAGGTCGGGATCGCGCGATGGTTAACTCCTACCAACCCTTCCCCTAGGAGCATGCACGTAGTGCTTGGTTTTGATGAGTTGTAGATTTTTGCAATAAGTATGTGAGTTCTGTATGACTAATGCTGAGTCCATGGATTATACGCACTCTCACCCTTTCATCATTTCTAGCCTCTCTAGTACCGTGCAACTATTGTCGGTACCATACGTCCACTATATACCTTCCTAAAAACAGCCACCATACCTACCTATTATGACATTTCCATAGCCATTTCGAGATATATTGCCATGCAACTTTCAACTGTTCCGTTTATTATGACACGCTCCATCATTGTCATATTGCCTTGCATGATCATGTAGTTGACATTGTATTTGTGGCAAGGCCACCGTTCATAATTTTTTCATACATGTCACTCTTGATTCATTGCACATCCCGGTACACCACCGGAGGCATTCACATAGAGTCATAATTTGTTCTAAGTATTGAGTTGTGTGTAAATAAAAGTGTGATGATATTCATTATTAGAGCATTGTCCAATGTGAGGAAAGGATGATGGAGACTATGATTCCCCCACAAGTAGGGATGAGACTCCGGACTAAAAAAAAGAGGCCATAAAAAAGAGAAAAGGCCCAAATAAAAAATGATGAGAGAAAAAGAGAGAAGGGACAATGCTACTATCCTTTTACCACACTTGTGCTTCAAAGTAACACCATGATCTTCATGATAGAGAGTCTGTTATTTTGTCACTTTCATATACTAGTGGGAATTTTCGTTATATAACTTGGCTTGTATATTCCAATGATGGGCCTCCTCAAAATGCCCTAGGTCTTCGTGAGCAAGCAAGTTGGATGCACACCCACTTAGTTTCTTTTGTTGAGCTTTCATACATTTATAGCTCTAGTGCATCCGTTGCATGGCAATCCCTACTCACTCACATTGATATCTATTGACGGGCATCTCCATAGCCCATTAATACGCCTAGATGATGTGAGACCATCTTCCTCCTTTTTGTCTTCTCCACAACCACCATTCTATTCCACCTATAGTGCTATGTCCATGGCTCACGCTCATGTATTGCGTGAAAGTTGAAAAGTTTGAGAATACTAAAGTATGAAACAATTGCTTGGCTGAAACCGGGGTTGTGAATGATTTGAACATTTTTGTGTGACGAAGATGGAGCATAGCCAAACTATATGATTTTGTAGGGATGAACTTTCTTTGACCATGTTATTTTGAGAAGACGTGATTACTTTGTTAATATGCTTGAAGTATTATTATTTTTATGTCAATATTAAACTTTTGTCTTGAATCTTTCGGATCTGAACATTCATGCCACAATAAAGAAAATTACATTTATAGTTATGGTAGGTAGCATTCCACATCAAAAATTCTATTTTTTTTATCATTTACCTACTCGAGGACGAGCGGGAATTAAGCTTGGGGATGCTTGATACTTCTCCAACATATCTATAATTTTTGATTATTCCATGCTATTATATTATATGTTTTGGATGTTTAATGGGATTTAATACGCTCTTTTATATTATTTTTTGGACTAACCTATTAACCGGAGGCCTAGTACCAGTTTTTGTTTTTTTGCCTATTTTAGAGTTTTGCAGAAAAGGAATACCAAACGGAGTCCAAACGGAATGAAACCTTCGCGAGGATCTTTCTTGGACCAAAAGCAATCCAGAAGACTTGGAGTTGAAGTCTGGAACTCCACGAGGTGGCCACGAGGCAGGAGGGCGTGCCCCCCACCCTCGTGGGCCCCTCATAGCTCCACCGACGTACTTCTTTTGCCTATATATACTCTTATACCCTAGAAACATCAGGGGGAGCCACAAAACCACTTTTCCACCACCGCAACCTTCTGTACCCATGAGATCCCATCTTGGGGCCTTTTTCAGTGATCTACCGGAGGGGGAATCGATCACGGAGGGCTTCTACATCATCACCATTACCTCTCTGACAAAGTGTGAGTAGTTTACCACAGACCTTCAGGTCCATAGTTATTAGCTAGATGGCTTCTTCTCTCTGTTTGATTCTCAATACAAAGTTCTCCTCGATGTTCTTGGAGATCTATTCGATGTAATTATTTTGCGGTGTGTTTGTCGAGATCCGATGAATTGTGGATTTATGAACAAGATTATCTATGAATATTATTTGGTTCTTCTTTGAATTCTTATATGCATGATTTGATATCTTTGCAAGTCTCTTCGAATTATCGGTTTAGTTTGGCCTACTAGATTGATCTTTCTTGCAATGGAAGAAGTGCTTAGCTTTGGGTTCAATCTTGCGGTGTCCTTTCCCAGTGACAGTAGGGGCAGTAAGGCACGTATTATATTGTTGCCATCGAGGATAAAAAAGATGGGGTTTATATCATATTGCTTGAGTTTATCCCTCTACATCATGTCATCTTGCTTAATGTGTTACTCTGTTCTTATGAACTTAATACTCTAGATGCATGTTGGATAGCGGTCGATGTGTGGAGTAATAGTAGTAGATGCAGAATCGTTTCAGTTTACTTGACACGGACGTGATGCCTATGTTCATGATCATTGCCTTAGATGTCTTCATAATTATGTGCTCTTCTATCAATTGTTCGGCAGTAATTTGTTCACCCCCCGTAATACATGCTATCTTGAGAGAAGACACTAGTGAAACCTATGGCCCCAGATCTCTTTCCTATTATCTTACATCTCTTTTGTTTACATCACATCACGTTTACTATTTTGCAATCTTTACTTTCCAATCTATACAACAAAAATACCAAAAATATTTACTTTATTATCTCTATCAAATCTCACTTTTGTGAGTGACCGTGAAGGGATTGACAACCCCTTTATCGCGTTGGTTGCAAGGTTCTTGATTGTTTGTGCAGGTATGAGGTGACTTATGTGTCGTCTCCTACTGGATTGATACCTTGGTTCTCAAAACCGAGGGAAATACTTATGCTACTTTGCTGCATCACCCTTACCTATTCAAGGGAAAAACCAACGCTAGCTCAAGAGGTAGCAGGATGCTAGCAACATAATCATATACGTGAGCCAAAAGACACAAACGGTCCAGGCCAAGGTAAAGGTGGAAGCCATGGGTTACCGTGCTTGATGCCGCAAAGTGATATGATGTGTTATATGCTAGATCGGTGTTACTTAGGATCGGGGTCCTGACAGGAAGAAGTGCCAGGAGGGTGCCCACCAGAGATCACGAGCTCAGGGGTGCCCCCCTTGGGGCACTGAAAGGATCGATATAGTTGACTAGAGGGGGGGGGTGAATAGGCAACTAACATTTTTTAGCTTTTCTTTACCAAATTAAACTTTGCATCAAAGTAGGTTGTCTAGATATGCAACTAGGTGAGCAACATGTATGATGCAACACCAACAAGTACACAAGAAAGCAAGGGATACAACACAAATAAGCTTGCACAAGTAAAGGCATGAGATAACCAAGAGTGGAGCTGATGGAGACGAGGATGTGTTACCGAAGTTCCTTCCTTTTGAGGGGAAGTACGTCTCTGTTAGAGCGGCGTGGAGGGACAATGCTCCCCAAGAAGCCACTAGGGCCACTGTATTCTCCTCACACCCTCACACAATGCGAGATGTCGTGATTCCACTATTGGTGCCCTTGAAGGCGGCGACCAAACCTTTACAAATAAGGTTGGGGCTATCTCCACAACTTAATTGGAGGCTCCCAACGACACCACGAAGCTTCACCAAATGGACTATGGCTCTGCGGTGACCTCAATCGTCTAGGGTGCTCAAACACCCAAGAGTAACAAGATCCGCTAGGGATTAGTGGGGGAAATCAAATTCCTCTTGGTGAAAGTGTAGATTGGGGCCTTCTCAACCAATCTCGAGCAAATCAACAAGTTTGATTGGCTAGGGAGAGAGATCGGGTGAAAATGGAGCTTGGAGCAACAATGGAGCTTTTGGGGGAAGAGGTAGGTCAACTTTGGGGAAGAAGACCCCCTTATATAGTGGGGGGAACAATCCAACCGTTACCCCCCAAAGCAGCCCCGCAGAGAGCGGTACTACCACAGGGGTGGGCGGTACTACCGCTGAGGCCAGCGGTACTACCATCCCACCTCGCGGTACTGCCGCACAAAAGAGGGGAGCGAGGAGCAAAGGGAGGACCTGGACCCAGGGCGGTACTACCGTGGTGGTAAGGGCGGTACTACCGCTTAAGAGCGGTACTACCGCCTCTACTGCCGCAACTAGTGCCGCAAAACCCGACACGAGAAAAGAGCCCTCGAGTCGAGGCGGTAGGAGCACGAAGCCGCAACGGTACTACGGCGGAGGGCTTCAAGCGGTACTACCGCCGTGGAGCGGTATTGCCGCTTGTAGCACTCGGGCGGTACTACCGCTGTGGCCCGCGGTACTACCGATGGGACCAAACGATGCACATATGAAGGGGAATGAGCTCTCCATTGAAGCGGAAAGGCTCAGAGGGTGTGACAAGGATGTGTACGTGTTGATTCCACCCTAGCCTTACCAAAGCGGACCCCCTCTTTATAGTACAGTGACTCCTACGAAACTAGTCCACCAAAATAGAAACGAAAGAGTTGCACTATCTTGAAAAACACTCTGAGGGGAGGGAATCGTCTCATGCCAAATGATGAATCTCTGAAAAACTCAACACACACGATTAGTCCGCAAACGCATTGTCATCAATCACCAAAACACCTAAGGAATAAATATGCCCTTACAATCTCCCCCTTTTTGGTTGACTGATGACAATACGGGATTTGCACAAACGGTAAAAGACAAAGGACAAAAGCAAACCCCACAACTCTAAAATATAGACGGGCTCCCCCTAGATGTGTGCTTTCTAGATAAGTGCTTTGGACTGCACGACACACATACTAGGATCAACACTCCCCCTATATTTTATAGACCAACAACCTAAGCAGGAGACATGAGAGCAGGGTATATAACAGGATAAGCATGCAACTCATAAGATACCAAAGGCCTAGATAGACATAGATAATGATAAGATAAAGATAAGGTAGCATATGTCTCACACCATATGTCTGGAACTTAGGTCTCACTGGCACAAAACCAAACAAAGCAAAAGGCGAGAAGACACAACGACACCACAAAGAAACACTCACAACTCAACAACGACATAAATCCCTAAACTCTCTCCCCCTTTGGCATCGAGACACCAAAAAGGGCAAAGAGTGTTGCTACGGCTCCAGGTGATAGCAAGCTGAGGATCTCGAACATCATATCCCAGCGGGATCGTCTGCAACGTTGTCATCGGTCGGAAACTGCTCGGCGTCAGAATCTGTCCACGGGCAGTGCTGCTGAATCCACTCCTCCTCAGTTATTGATACGTCTCCAATGTATCTACTTTTCCAAACACTTTTGCCCTTGTTTTGGACTCTAACTTGCATGATTTGAATGAAACTAACCAGGACTGACATTGTTTTTAGCAGAACTGCCATGATGTTATTTTATGTGTAGAAAACAAAAGTCCTCGGAATATCCTGAAAATCCATGGAGACAAGTTTTGAAAAATATAAAAAATACTGGCGAAAGAATCAAGACCAGGGGCCCACACCCTGTCCACGAGGGTGGGGGGCATGCCCTCCCCCCTGGGCGCGCCCCCTGTCTCGTGGGCCCCCTGACGCTCCACCGACCTCAACTCCAACTCCATATATTCCGTTTCGCGGAGAAAAAAATCAAAGAGAAAGTTTCATCGTGTTTTACGATACGGAGCCGCCGCCAAGCCCTAATCTCTCTCAGGAGGGCTGATGTGGAGTCCGTTCAAGGCTTCGGAGAGGGGGATTCGTCGCCGTCGTCATCATCAACCATCCTCCATCACCAATTTCATGATGCTCACCGCCGTGCGTGAGTAATTCCATTGTAGGCTTGCTGGACGGTGATGGGTTGGATGAGATTTACCATGTAATCAAGTTAGTTTTGACATGGTTTGATCCCTAGTGTCCACTATGTTCTGAGATTGATGTTGCTATGACTTTGCTATGCTTAATGCTTGTCACTAGGGCCTGAGTGCCATGATTTCAGATCTGAACCTATTATGTTTTCATGAATATATGTGTGTTCTTGATCCTATCTTGCAAGTCTATAGTCACCTATTATGTGTTATGATCCGACAACCCCGAAGTGACAATAATCGGGACACTTCTCATTGATGGCCATAGTTTGAGGAGTTCATGTATTCACTATGTGCTAATGCTTTATTCCGGTACTCTATTAAAAGGAGGCCTTAATATCCCTTAGTTTCCGCTAGGACCCCGCTGCCATGGGAGGGTAGGACAAAAGATGTCATGCAAGTTCTTTTCCATAAGAACGTATGACTATATTCGGAATACATGCCTACATTACATTGATGAACTGGAGCTAGTTCTGTGTCACCCTATGTTATAACTATTACATGAGGAATCGCATTCGGCATAATTATCCATCACTGATCCAACGCCTACGAGCTTTTCACATCTTGTGTTTCGCTTATTTACTTTTCCGTTGCTACTGTTACAGTTACTACAAAACTATTATCTTTACTTTTGCCACTGTTACCATTACTATCATACTACTTTGCTACTAAATACTTTGCTGCAGATACTAAGTTATCCAGGTGTGGTTGAATTGACAACTCAACTGCTAATACTTAAGAATATTCTTTGGCTCCCCTTGTGTCGAATCAATAAATTTGGGTTGAATACTCTACCCTCGAAAGCTGTTGCGATCCCCTACACTTGTGGGTTATCAAGACTAATTTCTGGCGCCGTTGCCGGGGAGCATAGCTCTATTCTTTGAGTCACTTGGGATTTATATCTGTTGATCACTATGAGGAACTTGAAAGACGAAAGAACCAAGATTTTGCCCTCAACTACAAGGGGAGGTAAGGAACTGCCATCTAGCTCTGCACTAGATTCTCCTTCTGTTATTAGTAAGCTTGCGACACCTAAACCTGCTACTGCTATGAATTTTGATATGTCGCATGTTATTGATGATGCCACTTCTGCTATGCATGATACTTATGATGAAACTACTTCTGTGCATGATACTACTTTGCCATTAGGTGAGTTTCTTGATGAACAACTTGCCAGGGTTAGAGAGAATGAAATTATTGAAGATGCTATTATTGATGATAGTGATGATGAAAGTTCTCCCCCTGATTATGAATTACCTATTGTTCCTGAGGGTTATGTTATAGATGAGGAAGCTGCTAGAGCTATCTTTGCTTGCAAAGATAGATATGATCTTAAAACGTTGTTAGCTAAATGGAAGCAGCAATCTCTTAATGCTAGAATGAAACCTGACCCTGCTTTTGCTACTTCACCTATCTGTGTTACTGATAAGGATTATGAATTCTCTGTTGATCCTGAGATTATTATTTTAGTTGAATCTGATCCTTTTTATGGCCTTGAATCTGAAACTATTGTGGCACATCTTACCAAGTTGAACGATATAGCCACCATGTTTACTAATGATGAGAAGTCTCGCTATTATTATATCTTTAAGATATTTCCATTCTCATTAAAGGGTGATGCTAAGACTTGGTTTAATTCTCTTGCTCCTGGTTGTGTGCGTAGTCCCTAGGATATGATTTATTACTTCTCTGCTAAATATTTCCCTGCTCATAAGAAACAAGCTGCCTTGCGGGAAATATATAATTTTGTGCAAATCAAAGAAGAGAGTCTCCCACAAGCTTGGGGGAGGCTTCTCCGATTACTTAATGCTTTGCCTGATCATCCTCTTAAGAAAAATGTACTTGATATCTTTTATAATGGACTAATCGATGCTTCAAGGACTACTTGGATAGTTGTGCTGGTTGTGTTTCCAGGGAAAGAACAGTCGACGAAGCTGAATTACTATTGAATAATATGTTGACTAATGAAAATAATTGGACTCTTCTTGAGCCAGTTCCTGAGGCAATTCCTGAACCAATTGAGCCAACTCCTGAGCCTATTCCTAAACCCACTCCAAAGAAGAGAGGTGTTTTATTTCTCAGTCCTGAAGATATGCAAGAGGCAAAGAAATCAATGAAAGAAAAAGGTATAAAAGCTGAAGATGTTAAGAATTTACCTCCTATTGAAGAAATACATGGTCTTAATATACCGCCTGTTGATGAACCACATTGTCTTGATAACCCGACACAGGTGGTAAAGGTAAATTCTCTCTATAGATATGATAAAGTTGAAATTCCCTGTACTAAATTCCCATGCTTAGATGAATTTGATGACTTTATGGCTAGACAAGAAAGTTTTAATGCTTATGTTGGTAGAGAATTAAAGAATAATGCTTTCGAGATAGGACGCTTGAGTGACTATATGGCTAGAGTTAAAGGTGAACTTAAACTCGTTAGCAAATATGCTTCTATGGTTGCCACTCAAGCTGAGCAAGTACTTAAAGCTCAAAATGATTTTCTTGATAAATTAAATAATAAACATGACTTTGCTATTAGAGTGGCTACTAGAACTGGTAGAATGACTCAGGAACCTTTGTATCCTAAAGGGCACCCTAAGAGAATCGAGCAGGATTCTCAGAGAAATAATTTAGAGGCACCTAGTTCTTCCAAAAAGAAGAAAAAAGAAAAATGATAGGACTTTGCATGCTTCTAGTGAACCTGTTGTAGACACACCTGAGAATCCCAATGATATTTCTATTTCTGATGCTGAAACACAATCAGGTGATGAACATGAACCTAGTGATAATGTTAATGATAATGTTCATGTTGATGCTCAACCTAGCAAAAATGATGAAGTAGAGATTGAACCTGATGTTGATCTTGATAACCCACAATCAAAGAATCAACGTTATGATAAGAGAGATTTTGTTGCTAGGAAGCATGGTAAAGAAAGAGAACCATGGGTTCAGAAACCCATGCCCTTTCCTCCTAAACCATCCAAGACAAAGTATGATGAGGATTTTGAGCACTTTGCTGAAATGATTACACCTATCTTCTTACGTATGCACTTAACTGACATGCTTAAAGTAAATCCGTATGCTAAGTATATGAAGGATAACATTACAAATAAAAGAAAGATACCGAAAGCTGAAATTTCCACCATGCTTGCTAATTATACTTTTAAGGGTGGAATACCAAAGAAACTTGGAGACCCAGGGGTACCAACCATACCATGCTCCATTAAAAGAAATTATGTTAAAACTGCTTTATGTGATCTTGGAGCAGGTGTTAGTGTTATGCCTCTATCTTTATATCGTAGACTTGACTTAAATAAGTTGACACCTACTGAAATATCTTTGCAAATGGCTGATAAATCAACTGCTATACATGTCGGTATTTGTGAGGATGTGCCTGTTGTGGTTGCAAATGTCACTATCCTAACAGACTTTGTTATTCTTGATATTCCCGAGGACGATAGTATGTCGATTATCCTTGGTAGACCCTTTTTGAATACTGCAGGGGCTGTTATTGATTGCAACAAAGGCAATGTCACTTTTCATGTTAATGGTAATGAGCATACGGTACACTTTCCGAGGAAACAATCTCAAGTTCATAACATCAATTCTATTGGAAAAAGTCCAACTATCATTATTGGAGGTTTTGAATTTCCTCTTCCTACTATCAAGAAAAAGTATGATATTCTTATTGTTGGGGATGTTCATATCCCCGTTGAGGTAACCTAGTGTTATCCGAAATTTCTCCGGTTCCGTATTATTCGGAATGAGTTTGTTAACAAGACTTGATCAACCTTGTTAGTGGATTCATTTTGATGATCATGAGATGGATGAAACTAGAAGGCACAACCTTTTGTACCCTCTTTTTACTTTCAGTTATTTAGAATAAATAAATCAAAAATAGTATTATCTGTCTGTTTTCTGAATTATCCGTGCAATAAAAAAATATCCTGAAAATAAAAGTGCTCCATATGCCCTACAAATTTAGCATGATTTTTATGGATTATTTGAGGATTTTAGGCACTGAAAACACTGCAGGAGGGGCAAGCACCTGGCCACAAGGGTGGAGGGCGCGCCCACACCCCTTGGGTGCGCCCCCCCTGTCTCGTGGGCCTATGGTGGCCCCCTCCACTTATTCCTGCACCCACACACTCCATCTTCTTCCCAAAAAAATCCCCATCCAGCTCAAGCACGAGTTCTAGCTCATTTTGCTGCGATTTTCGATCTCCTTGCTCAAAGCTCCATTTACAAAACTGCTTTGGGAGATTGTTGCTTGGTATGTGACTCCTCCATTGGTCCAATTAGTTTTTGCTCTAGTGCTTTATTCATTGCAAATTTTTGCTGCATAGGTGACCATGTTCTTGAGCTTGCATGTTAAATTTATGAGGTCCCAAGTAATTCTAATGCATGATATAGGCTCTAGGCACTTGTAGGAGTAGTTGCTACCAAGCTTGTTTAGTTTTATCCACTTTTATTTTGAAGTTACTAAAATTTCAGAAATTTTTCAGAAAAAGAAATATGTCTAGGAGAATGTATCAAGGTGGTTCCTCAATAAAGAAGGGACCTAGACTTGCTATGCGTGAGCAATACGATGAACTACCGAGGGACGCAGAAGTACGCTTTAAGGAGGAATTTGACGCATATGTGCGTAATCCCGATCTTGAGGACTTCTTACAAGATAAGTGTCCTCAGTACTATCTATTGACTGATTCATTTGTGAGAAGGTTTAAATATAAATGTTCACGTAATTCTCAGAGTGTCGTGTTTGATATTTATGATAGATCTTATACCATGGACTTAGAGGATTTTACAACTGCTTGCAAACTTCCGCAGTGGGGCAATGTTAATGATCCCCACAAATCTGAATTCAGAGACTTTCTTGCTAGTATTACTGTGGGAGAATCTAGGGATATAGCACAAGCTACCATAGGGAGCATTCATTTTCCTGCTATACATTATTTTGCTCTCTTCATTGGTAGATGCATTATTGGTAAAGATGAAGCATGTCATATGTGTGTCCCTGATCTTTGTGTCCTCAAGAGCGCTGTGTTAGGTTATAAAGATTATAACTTGGGGGCAATAGTTGCACGTAGGTTGCATAATAATGCTAGGGCTGGAGATTTATTTGGAGGAATTTATGCGACCCGTGTGGCTAATTATCTTGGTATAGCGCCACGAGAGGGGGATATGGTGTTGCCTCCTGCTTATTTAGATTATGACGCTATGGTCAAACATCATTTTCTTAGGAGGAATGAACAATTCCTCCATTATCGACTAATCTTTGACAGACATAGCTCTGTCCATGTTACTCTTCCTGCTCCTTTCCTTTTTGATTACCAGGCAAAAGGAAGATATGTTGTTACCAGGGAGGAAGCAGATGAACACGAGGGTAGAGCGGAAGCGGCTCGCCAGCATGCCGCAGCTCAGGAGGCATTTGCTGTTGCATCTCAGTACGACCCCAATTATAACTACGAATATCAGCCAAGCTACCCTTGGCCTTAGACCAACTTAGGCCAAAAGCCTAAGCTTGGGGGAGTACGTATTTCTCATCGACTTTTCATTCATGTTCACATACTATTCTAGTTGTTGGTGCTCATACTCTTTCATTGTATTATCCATGCTAGTTTAATTTTCTTTTTCTAGTTTTCTTCTTGTGTGTTTGATAAACCTTAAGAAAAACCAAAAATTAGTTAGTTCACCTTCCATGCTCGTAGTAGTAATTAAAATGAAAACCAAAAAAGATTTCTCGTTCTTCTTCTTACTCGTTGGGAGCTTCCTGTGTAAATAGTTTTCTTTTCTTTCTTTGGGGGTCGAGAGTAGAAGACCATATTGAAATTGTTTAGTGGCTCTCATTTGCATGATTGTTTATTTAACTTAGAGCCCATATTACCTTGTCTTCTCTCTTGAGTTGAATGCTTGCAGATTCCAGCTTAGTCCAATGCACATGCACTATTATTATTATTATACACATCGTTCGGTCGTGCAAGTGAAAGGCAATAATGACGATATATGATGGACTGATTGAGATGAGAAAAAGCTGGTATGAACTCGACCTCTCTTGTTTTTTTAAATATGATGAGTTCATCGTTCCTGATTCAGCTTATTATGAAGTAAACATATTTGCAATGACATTTAGAGATTATAGTTGCTTGTGCCATGCTTGATTAGCTATGAGTTATAATGGTTTACCTTGAATGCCAACATGCTATTAAAATGATTGTGATGTAGTATGATGGGATGGTATCCTCCTTTGAATGAATTGAGTGACTCGACTTGGCACATGTTCACGCATGTAGTTGAAACAAATCAACATAGCCTTCATGATATTTATGTTCATGGTGGATTATATCCTACTCATGCTTGTACTCGGTGTGAATTAATTTTAATGCATGTTCATGACTGTTGTCGCTCTCTTAGTTGGCCGCTTCCGAGTCTTTTGCTAGCCTTCACCTGTACTAAGCGGGAATACTGCTTGTGCATCCAAACTCCTTAAACCCCAAAGTTATTCCATATGAGTCCACCATACCTTCCTATATGCGGTATCTACCTGCCGTTCCAAGTAAATTTGTATGTGCCAAACTCCAAACCTTCAAATGAAATTCTGTTTTGTATGCTCGAGCAGCTCATGTTTCAACTAGGGCTGCCTATATCTTCCATGCTAGGTGGGTTATTCTCAAGAGGAGTGGACTCCGCTCCTCATTCACGAGAAAGGGCCGGTAACCGGGATGCCCATTCCCATGATCCAAAAAGATCAAAGCAAATCAAAATAATTAAACAAAACTCCCCCAGGGCTGTTGTTAGTTGGAGGCAGTCGTTGTTTCGAGCAAGCCATGGATTGATGCTTGTTGGTGGCGGGGGAGTGTAAACTTTTACCATTCTATTTGGGAACTGCCTATAATGCATGTAGTATGGAAGATATCGTCATCTCATAGTTGTTGCGTTGACAGTGAAAGTATGCCGCTCAAAATGTTATTCATCTCTATTTTAAAATCGAGCTCTAGCACCTCTACAAATCCCTGCTTCCCTCTGCGAAGGGCCTATCTATTTACTTTTATGTTGAGTCATCACCTTCTTATTAAAAAGCACCCGCTAGAGAGCACACTGTCATTTGCATTCATTATTGTTGGTTTATATTGGGTATGACTTGACTAGATCTCTTTTACCATGAATTACAATGTTTAGTCAGTCCTTGATCTTTAAAGGTGCTCTGCATTTATGTTTTGCGGTCTCAGAAAGGGCTAGCGAGATACCATTTTGTTATATCATATTATGGTTGTTTTGAGAAAGTGTTGTCATCCGAGTTTTATTATTATCACTCGCTAGCTGATTATGCCATTGATATGAGTAATTGTGAGACCTATGTGTTATTATGAGTATGGTTAGTTCATAATATTTGCTGAAACTTGAATGCTGGCTTTACATGTTTACAACAACAAGAGGAAACAGAGTTTGTAAAAGTTTTCCTTTATCACTTTTAGTTTATCAACTGAATTGCTTGAGGACAAGCAAAGGTTTAAGCTTGGGGGAGTTGATACGTCTCCAACGTATCTACTTTTCCAAACACTTTTGCCCTTGTTTTGGACTCTAACTTGCATGATTTGAATGAAACTAACCCGGACTGACGCTGTTTTTAGCAGAACTGCCATGATGTTGTTTTATGTGTAGAAAACAAAAGTTTTCAGAATGTCCTGAAAAATCCGCGGAGACAAGTTTTGGAAAATATAAAAAATACTGGCGAAAGAATCAAGACCAGGGGGCCCACACCCTGTCCACGAGGGTGGGGGGCGCGCCCTCCCCCCTGGGTGCGCCCCCCTGTCTCGTGGGCCCCCTGACGCTCCACCGACCTCAACTCCAACTCCATATATTCCGTTTCACGGAGAAAAAAATGAGAGAGAAAGTTTCATCATGTTTTACGATACGAAGCCGCCGCCAAGCCCTAATCTCTCTCGGGAGGGCTGATCTGGAGTCGGTTCGGGGCTCCGGAGAGGGGGATTCATCGCCATCGTCATCATCAACCATCCTCCATCACCAATTTCATGATGCTCACCACCGTGCATGAGTAATTCCATCGTAGGCTTGCTGGATGGTGATGGGTTGGATGAGATTTACCATGTAATCAAGTTAGTTTTGTTAGGGTTTGATCCTTAGTGTCCACTATGTTCTGAGATTGATGTTGCGATCACTTTGCTATGCTTAATGCTTGTCACTAGGGCCCGAGTGCCATGATTTCAGATCTGAACCTATTATGTTTTCATGAATATATGTGTGTTCTTGATCCTATCTTGCAAGTCTATAGTCACCTATTATGTGTTATGATCCGACAACCCCGAAGTGACAATAATCGGGATACTTCTCGGTGATGACCATAGTTTGAGGAGTTCATGTATTCACTATGTGCTAATGCTTTGTTCTGGTACTCTATTAAAAGGAGGCCTTAATATCCCTTAGTTTCCGCTAGGACCCGCTGCCACAGGAGGGTAGGACAAAAGATGTCATGCAAGTTCTTTTCCATAAGGACGTATGAATATATTCGGAATACATGCCTACATTACATTGATGAACTGGAGCTAGTTCTGTGTCACCCTATGTTATAGCTATTACATGAGGAATCACATCTAACATAATTATCCATCACTGATCCAATGCCTACGAGCTTTTCACATCTTGTGTTTCGCTTATTTACTTTTCCATTGCTACTGTTACAATTACTACAAAACTATTATCTTTACTTTTGCCACTGTTACCATTACTATCATACTACTTTGCTACTAAATACTTTGCTGCAGATACTAAGTTATCCAGGTGTGGTTGAATTGACAACTCAACTGCTAATACTTAAGAATATTCTTTGGCTCCCCTTATGTCGAATCAATAAATTTGGGTTGAATACTCTACCCTCGAAAGCTGTTGCGATCCCCTACACTTGTGGGTTATCAGTTATCTGGCCCTCAGACCCGCTGTTAACAGTTGCACCCAACTGACGCATGAGCTCCTTGTGACGGCAGCAGGCCTTCTTCTCAGAGACATGAGACATGTACTGGCCATGGGACTCCATGGAGAAGAGTTTCTTCATCTTACGCTTGAGCTTCTTTGCCCAAGATGGCTCTGCTCCAGAAGGCTCGTAGTCATCGTCATCATCAGCATCAGCCTCGCCCTCGGTCTCCATGGCAGCAGAAGAAGATGGACCCCCAGTTTTAGGGGCCGGGGTGCCCCAATTGTCCTTCTTCCTCAGACGCTTGATCTCATGAGAAATCAATTCTCCAGTTTCCAGCATGACCCTGGGATAGGCATGTCCCCAGGCCTTCTCGATGAGCAACATGATGAACGGTCCATAGATCAGGCACTTGCACTCAGAGATAGCAGATAGAAGTTCAGACCACATAACATGAGAAATGTCCAGGGACTCGCTAGTGTTTGCTTCCTTCTCATGCCGGCAGAAAAGAAGCATGTCCATGAGATAGGAGTGGACCATATCCAGATTCCCGATACGAGGGAAGAGAGTCTCTCGGAAGACATGGTGAAGGATGTCCAGAAAGGCAGACAACTCATAGGTTTCCTTCTTAGTCTCGGGGTGAATCTTCATAGAACAGTAGGGCCAGAGGGCTTGCTTGTGAGTGGAGGTTGCATTGCGGTGAGGGCGGAAGCCGACTGGAATCTCAATCCCGTGATCTTCCACCCCAAGTAACTCCATGAAGGCCTTCCACTTGACAGAAAGCGACTTGCCATTTGTCATCCAAGTCAGAGTTCTTTCCTCATCAGTTCCTAGATGGACAGTGGCATAGAATTAAGCCACCAAATCTGCATCAAAGTCCTTGTTAAACTGCATGATTCTGAGAATGTTTAGCTAAGAGCACATCTGAAGGGCTTCACCAAAGTACTCAGGGTCCTTCTCCATAAAATCCGTGTCGATGGAGCGCACATAAACATAGAGATTCTTCTTGGCCTTGATCACATCAAAGAAGATGGCAAACTGAAAACGGTTCCAGAATGGATGGTTGACCAAAGTGGGTTCTTGGTCTTCCAGATAGGGGTTGCGGCGACGCCTTGCCCAGAACTCCTTGGCATTCATTTCAGGCACAGTTTTGCCCCTCGGCTTCGGCTTGATGGCAGACTTCTTCTTGAGTTGAGGCGGAGGTGGAGCACTTGAGGAAGCACCCGCTGGCGGCAGTGGAGCACTAGAGGAACCACCTGCTGACTCAGATGTGTGGTAGCACTTTGACGTTGCACGACCGGGGTTGACACGGCGGGCTTGCTGCTCAGGATGTTCATCACCTGGAACCAAACACACGAACACACGAAACAACCAGAAAGAACGAGCATAAGCCAACAAACACAACAAACAAGATCAGGAAATGGCAGGAACATGATGGAACTGGGAAAACAGCGGTAGTACCGCGCCACCGGGAGCGGTAATACTGCTCAAGACGGGGAAACGGCGGTTCCCTACTGCCGTGGTCAAATCCGGCACTACCGGACTGCCAAATTCAAAAATACTCCTACCAATCATGAATCCAAAAAGTCTAGTAGCCTTCTCCAACCTACTCAAGCCTAGATTTAGCCAAAAATCGAGAGATGCAACCACTATTGCACCTAAGACACTAGATCTGAAATCTAGACAAAAGGAGAGGAGGAACGGTGTAGGATCGTAAGTATGTCTAGAGGGGGGTGATTAGACTACTTGACCAAATAAAATCTTATCCTTTTCCCAATTTTAGTTCTTGGTAGATTTTAGCAACTTTGGACAAGTCAAACAATCTTCACACAATTCAAGCAAGCATGCAAAGAGTATATGAGCAGCGGAAAGTAAAGCATGCAACTTGCAAGAATGTAAAGGGAAGGGTTTGGAGAGTGCAAACGCAATATGAGACACAAATGTTTTTGTCGTGGTTCCGATAGGTGGTGCTATCGTACATCCATGTTGATGGAGACTTCAACCCACGAAGGGTAACGGCTACGCGAGTCCATGGAGGGCTCCACCCATGAAGGGTCCACGAAGAAGCAACCTTGTCTATCCCACCATGGCCGTCGCCCAAGAAGGACTTGCCTCACTAGCGGTAGATCTTCAGGAAGTAGGCGATCTCCTTGCCCTTACAAACTCCTTGGTTTAACTCCACAATCTTGTCGGAGGCTCCCAAGTGACACCTAGCCAATCTAGGAGACACCACTCTCCAAGAAGTAACAAATGGTGTGTTGATGATGAACTCCTTGCTCTTGTGCTTCAAATGATAGTCTCCCCAACACTCAACTCTCTCTCACAGGATTTGGATTTGGTGGAAAGAAGATTTGAGTGGAAAGCAACTTGGGGAAGGCTAGAGATCAAGATTCATATGGTAGGAATGGAATATCTTGGCCTCAACACAAGTGTAGGTGGTTCTCTCTCAGAAAATGTAAGTTGGAAGTGTAGGTCCGTTTTGATGGCTCTCTCCACGAATGAAGAGGAGGTGGAGGGGTATATATAGCCTCCACACAAAATCTAACCATTACACACAACTTGCCAATCTTGGTGGGACCGAATTGAGAAACTCGGTCGGACCAATTTAACAAATCTAGTGATCGTTAGGATTTTTAGTGGGACCGACATGCAACTCGGTAGGACCGATATGGTTAGGGTTAGGGCATAACGTAATCTCTGTGAGACCGATTACACAAACTCGGTGAGACCGATTTTGGTAATAAGCTAACCAGAGAGTTGGTCAGGTAAACTCGGTGGGACCAATTCGCTCATTTCGGTGAGACCGAAGTGTTATGAAAGGGAAACAAAGAGTTTACATTGCAATCTCGGTGGGACCGATCGCTCATCTCGGTGGGACCGAAATGTTACGAAGGGAAACAGAGATATTACAATCCCATGTCGGTGAGACCGAGATCCCTATCGGTGAGACCGATTTGCCTAGGGTTTGTGGCAGTGGCTATGACATCTGAACTCGGTGGCTCCGGATAGAAAGAATCGGTGGGGCCGAGTTTGTCTTTTGGTTTAGGTCATATGTGGATGTGAGAAAGTAGTTGAGGGCTTTGGAGCATATCACTAAGCACTTTGAGCAAGAAAGCCATTAAGCAACACCTCATCCCTCCTTGATAGTATTGGCTTTTCCTATAGACTCAATGTGACCTTGGATCACTAAAATAGAAAATGTAGAGTCTTGAGCTTTGAGCTTGAGCCAATCCTTTTGTCCTTAGCATTTTGAGGGGTCCACTTTTCTCATCCATGCCATGCCAATCATTGAGCTTTCCTGAAATATTTATCTTGAAATAGCATTAGCTCAATGAGCTATATGTTGTTAGGAATTACCAAAACCACCTAGGGATAGTTGCACTTTCAATCTCCCCCTTTTTGGTAATTGATGACAACATATAGATCAAAGCTTCGACAAATGATAATAAGAGTGAAAAACATTGTCGCTTTGAGAAGTATGTGAAAAGCAAGAGCTCCCCCTAAATTTGTGCATAGTTTAAGATTTGCTTTGGACTACAAATGCACAATGAGTTAGGATCATGGGTTACTCTTCCATGTCACATACATCTTGGTGGAGCGCTCAAAATGATAATAATTAAATACATGCACTCATCACCAAGCAAAGTGAATGATCATATAGAGATACAAAAGGATAATGTCATCCAACAAGCATTAAGGTAGCATCGTATATGATCAACCACATGATCATCCAAGTATCACACAAAAGCATAGAGTATCTCAAACAAGCAAATAACAAAGTTCAACCACCAAAAACAAGAGAGAACAAAAAGCAACACTCTCTCTCGAAGCCTATGATCTATACATTTTCTCCCCCTTTGGCAACAAGTTACCAAAAAGTTCATAAAAATGCATAGTGCTAGATCGACTCTCAGGCTTGGTCTTCAGGTGGTGGTGTAGATAAAACTCCAAGGACGAAGGCATCGGTTGATGTAGATGGAGCTGGTGGAGTGGCTACTGGAGCTGGATGCACTGAAGTTGTAGCTAGTGCAGATGATGTAGCTCTGGTGTCTGGAACAGGCACTGCAGTAGATCTCTATCCTCTGGGCACTCTAGCAAAAGCATCAGTGGTAGACTTGCCCTTCTTCTCCTGCACTTCATCCTGAAGTTGCTCAACAACTGACTGTATCTCAGTGACCTTCACATCTAAATCATAGAACTTCTGCTCCATGATCCTCTCCAAGCTCTCCTGGTTTTGAGTCGGGGTGGCCAATCCCTTCTCAATCCTCATAGTGGAGGCAATCAAGTAGCCAAGCTGATCTTGCTTGCTCTTCAGGAGATACTGAGATGCCTCATTAATGGTTGGATCTTTGCAGCCTTTTCAATCCTTGCCTTCTCCTTCTTCTCTTGTGCTTGCACATAAGATGGTTCATTCTCATCCATTACCACAGTGTTGTCCTCAAAGTCTGGGTAGATGGGCATGTGTTCCTTGTCCAAGAGATATGTGCCAGTGCCCATCTTGGAGTTGATTAGCTCCTGGATCTGTGGGGCATACCCACACCTTCTCTTCTGATCAGCAGCTGTCCTCTTGATAGTTTCCAAAATTAGGCTCATGACTTTGAACTTTTGAGGCACATCAAATATGTGAAGCAGGTTAATTGCATGGCCTCTAATCATCTTGTGATCACCTGACTTTGGCAATAGAGTATGCCTGAGGATCCAGTTGATTGTTGGCAAACCTGACAGAAGGTAATGTACCGATCCAAATTTGTGTGTCTCAAGAGCAGCATCTGGGATCTCTCTGTACATATGTGCCATGGAGTTGTGATCCTTCTTCTTCTTGGCATAGACATCCAAGTCATCTTCATTCTCCTTAGGAGCATTGATCAATTTTGCCCATTCTTCAACTGTTGATTGGTACCTAGTACCTTCAGACATCCAGACAATCCTTCCATCTGGGTAGAAATGAGCTGTGGAGTAGAACTGCATAATAAGCTCATCATTCCACTTTGTGAGCTTCTGCCCAACAAAGTTCTCTACTCCACAAGACTTGAAACTATCATAGACTCCAGGATAGTGTTCTTCATTTTCCCTGATGTGCTTCCAGTCCACCCATCTCATATCACAGACTATAGGCTTCTTGTCAAGCAACACTGTCTCATAGGAGTCCTGCCGTTCCTTTGTATGGAACCTGTAGTCCACAACAGTTCTTCTCCTGACTGCATAGGGATCAGTCAATCTCCACTGTCCGAATCCTGCAACTTTCCCGAGCTTCATATCCTTAGCTACTGGATGAGCATAATTGTGATATGGAATTTTGGGCTTCAACTTCCTCAAGACATGTGACTCATCATCTTCTTCTTCTATAGCAGCTTCAGGCACTGGGGCCTTGTTCTTCTCTCCAGCAGGAATATTCCTCGTATTCCTCTTGGGTGCAGCTTTGGGTTTTGGAGCAGCAGCCTTGGGAGCATCTTTGGGCTTAGATGGAGCAGCCCCTGACCTTATAGCATCTCCCATCAGCTTTTGAGCTTTAGGTGCTGGTGCAGCAACCTCTTCCTCTTCTTCCATCATTGAGGGCTTCCCAATTACTCTGGCCATAGTCTTCTTGACCCTTTCTTTCCTTTTCTTCTCAGCCACAACTGGTTCTTTGGGTTCAGATCCCAAAGTTTCTTGAGTGGATGCTCTGGCCTTTGACATTGGAACTCTTCTTAATGGAATCTTTGTTTTCATTCCTGGCTTAGTGGCAGCAGCTGTGCCATATTCCTTCTTCAGAACTTTCTTCTTTGAGGTGGCCTCATCTTCAACAGCCACATAGTCCTCATCCTCAGAATCTGAGGTTCTCTTCTTTCTGGCCCTGGTGGCTGCCTTAGACAAGTTGCTGGGTGTACTCCTGCTACCATCATCATAGCTGCTAGAGGGACTAGTGCCCTCACTCATGTGAACTTGATCCTCAGACTTGTTCTGACTGTCACTCTGATTTGACATGATGCAAACACTGACAGCAGACCCTGTGAATAGATATAGATGAGATAGATTGGATGAGCATCACAAAGTACATAGGTTTTTGCAAAAGAATGAGTCAAGAACTTAGTTTTAATTTTCCACAGAAAGCATTTCGGATCTACCGATTTGAAAACTCGGTGATACCGAAGCAGCTTTTGGAACCTAAAGTAGTGAACTCGGTCAGACCGAGTCATAGTTTGGTGGCACCGAGACTGCTAGGGTTTCACAAAGTCCTGAACTTGGTCACACCAATTTGCAATTCTCGGTCAGACCGAGAATCACATGTGCAATGGCCTTAGCCAAATTGGTGGAACCGATTTCTACAACTCAGTTGGTCAGACATGATTTCGGCGGAAACCTAACCCTAAATTTTCAATCCACAACTAAACTAGGAAGTGATTTCGCTGGATAGAGTGATCTCAATCATGGAAAGATACATGTCAAAACAATGTGCTAGGAATCGGAGTGAGATTAGCACAAGGATCAAGTCCATACCCTAAGTGCGGCGATGGACCTGCTACGGCGGCAACGGCGGAGACGATTTCCGTTGACGGCGGCGGAGACCAGCGGCGGGAGGCAGCTGGCAATGAGGAGGACGACCCGGAGACCCAGGGAGGCAGAGCAGGCTAAGCGCGGACGAAGGGGTTTGGAGAAATTTCCAAATTTTGGCCCGGGGATAAATATAGCCTGACCCTGTCGGTGTGATCGAGTGGAACAACTCGGTGGCACCGAGATGCATAACTGCAAGCAGTTACTGCAACTCGGTGTGACCGAAAAGTTCTAATGGTTGCACCGAGATTGAAAACCTAGATCGACTTAGTGATCTCGGTATGACCGAAATGGATGAATCGGTCAGACCGAAACGCACAAAGAAGTTTTGGAAGTTTAAGTCTATGACGAATCGGGGACTCCGAGTGCTCCTCACACAGAGTGGTTCGAATCTGACTTGATCAAACTTTGTGATGTAGAATGAATAGAGTTTGAGACAAGAAAAGCATAGATAGCTAGAGAGGGTTCTTAGGCATTCTTGTCCATTCACTTGGCAAAAGAAAAGAAGCCAATCAAGCAAAACAACAAGCGGATGTCCTTGAATGAGTAAAATATGCAAACGACATGCTCACACAATAAAATGGCAAATGAAATATGTGGCAAAGCATGCACAACCAATTCTAGCATCTATCAAGCAATTGGCGATGACTAGGTCATCTATATATGAGTATATTGACTTAGGAGTCAAATGAGAACATTTGATCATAGGTCATACTCATTGTTTAAGCACAAGTGGGTTACAACTTTTACATAATGCATTGTTGTGTTCACACCATTAGAGTTGCTTTAGCTCAATTCTTAGAGTAAAGCTCCCCCTAGATGTGAGATCCCCCCTAAGAGGGATGAACTAACCTTGGGTTTTGTCGATGATGACTTCATGTAGGTGTTGAAGATGTGGATGCTCAATGTGGATGTAGATCATTTGGAGCAATCCTTTGGAGTGAGTTGCACTTTCAATACGTACACGGGTTAGTCCCACAAGGAACAAACAAGGATATCCATAGACATAGAGTGATGCACACACAAGATGATGTCTATGAAAGCATTAGGTTACCTTGTCCCTTGTCTTACCAACAAGAGGGTTTGTGACTCCTTTAACTAGTGCAAGATGTGGAAGTTGATTGCACTTGTTCTTGCCAAAAATGATAAGAGTGGAGTATGTTGGCGGAGTCACCCTCAAGAACTCTCTAGTTCTTCTTCTTCGGGTTCCACACCATCTTGATGGGAATCCTTGGAGTTGTAGTTGTACTTGATGAAGTAGAACTTGATGTAGTCTTGGGAACCCACTTGACCAAGGCCTTAGGAGCTTCTTCAAATGCATCAATCTCCTCTTGAAGCTTATCCTTGCCTTTTTGCTTGTGGTCTTGAGGTGGAAGATCATCTTGAGCTTGTGTCCCTTTGAAAGAAGTAGGATCATACTTCTCTTGTTGAGGAACAAACTTCGTCTTGGGGTATTGATCTTCTTCCCACTCAACTCCATTGGCATTGAACTTTCATTCAAAACCAACACCTTGGTTCTTCTGGCGCCTTCCTTGATTGCGTACAATTTCCTGAGTTGCTTACTCCCGGCAAGGCTTTTGTAAACACCTTTCTCTATAATTCCCTTTAATAAGCTGTTTTTTGCTCAAGTGTAACTTGGCTAAGAGAATCATTAGTGGAATCAAGAGAACTACTAGAAGCAACAACATTGGATTTAGCATGATTATTATTACTACTAGAGGAAGAATCTTTCTTGTTCTTGTTACTAGACTTGACTTGAGGCATATAAGTGGATAAGAGTAAATGCTTGGCAATGTAAGAAGAACTTTTCTTGTGAAGATCATCATTGATTGCCTTTAAGAACTCATGCTCTTGCTCAAGGTTGAGCTTTTCAAAGCATAACTTCTCACGAGTCCTTCAAAGTTCTCGATGATCTCCTAAGATAGTTTCATGAGCTAACTTAAGAGTGTTTAGTTCTTTAGTTAGAAGCTCAATCTTCTCCTTATCATTGTCATTCGTTTTATCTTGATTAGCATGATTAATTGACGTTTCATCATAGTATTCATCACTAGAGTTGTCAACAAGTAAATCATCATCACCTAACAAGTCACCTTCATCACTATTGAAATCAACATACTCGGGGTGTGAACCTTTGGGCCTTTAGCCATGAAGCATCTTCCAAGTCCTTCATTTGGTGAATTAAATATGTCGTAGGAGTTGGTTGACACAAGTGCTAGACCGGCAACACCTTCATCTTGAGTATATTCGGAGTCGGAGTGATAGCTTCTCTCGGAGTGATTGTCGGAGTCGGAGCCGGATACCCATTCACCAACATGAGCTTAATGTCTTTGTTTTGTGTAGCTCCTTGATGACTTGTCCTTCCTTTCCAAATCCTTGCTTCTCCGGGATGTTCTTCATTCATAACGATCATCTCTACTCCTTCTCTCTCTTTATGGTGATTCTTCTCTTCTACTTCTCCTTTTTGGAGAATCTTCTCTTCTTTTATAGGGTGTCGTACACTCATTGGAATAGTGTCCGGGTCTTCCACAATTGTAGCAATTATGCTCTCGACTAGAAGATCTTTTGTCATTGTAGGACCTTGACTTGGAACTTCTCTCTTTGCTTCTACTCTTGTAGAACTTGTTAAAGTTCTTCACCATTAGGCTCAATTCTTCATTGAAGGTTTTTTTCTCACTTGATGATGTGGGAGCTTCACATGAGGCTTTGTAAGCACCACTTGACTTGTTATGGAGCTCCTCCTTATCCTTGAGTGACATCTCATGAGCAACAATTCTTCCAATGACCTCTATTGGCTTGAGATCTTTGTAATTGGGCATTATTTGGATCAATGTGCATACGGTATCATATTTTTTGTCCAAAGCTCTTAGGATCTTCTTGATGATGAATTTGTCGGTCATCTCTTCACTTTGTAAGTCGGCAATCTCATTTGTGATAAGAGCAAGCCTAGAGTACATTTCAGCGACACCTTCACCATCCTTCATTTTGAACTTGTCAAGCTGACTTTGAAGCACATCCAACTTGGATTCCTTGATGGAGTCGGTACCTTCGTGCATATCAATCAAAGTATCCCAAATTTCCTTTGCATTCTCAAGACGGCTGATTTTGTTGAATTCTTCGGGGCACAATCCGTTGAAGAGGATATCACAAGCTTGAGCGTTGTATTGCAGCATCTTCAACTCTTCCGCGGTAGCTTCACGGTTTGGTTCTCGCCCATCAAATAATTCACCTTGCAAGCCAATACACACAATAGCCCATACGGCGGGGTTATGTCCAAGAATATGCATTTTCATCTTATGCTTCCAACTAGCAAAATTAGTACCATCAAAGTAAGGACCTCTACGGTGATAGTTTCCCTTGCTAGACGCCATACTCTCCTAGGTTGTGAAACCAAGGCTATGACTACCAAAAGCTATGGAAATCAAAGCAAATGGAGACCAAAGCTCTGATACCACTTGTAGGATCGAAAGTATGTCTAGAGGGGGGGGTGATTAGACTACTTGACCAAATAAAATCTTATCCTTTTCCCAATTTTAGTTCTTGGTAGATTTTAGCAACTTTGGACAAGTCAAGCAATCTTCACACAATTCAAGCAAGCATGCAAAGAGTATATGAGCAGCAGAAAGTAAAGCATGCAACTTGCAAGAATGTAAAGGGAAGGGTTTGGAGAGTGCAAACGCAATAGGAGACACGGATGATTTTGTCGTGGTTCCGATAGGTGGTGCTATCATACATCCACGTTGACGGAGACTTTAACCCACGAAGGGTAACGGCTGCGCGAGTCCACGGAGGGCTCCACCCATGAAGGGTCCACGAATAAGCAACCTTGTCTATCCCACCATGGCCGTCGCCCATGAAGGACTTGCCTCACTAGCGGTAGATCTTCATGAAGTAGGCGATCTCCTTGCCCTTACAAACTCCTTGGTTCAACTCCACAATCTTGTCGGAGGCTCCCAAGTGACACCTAGCCAATCTAGGAGACACCACTCTCCAAGAAGTAACAAATGGTGTGTTGATGATGAACTCCTTGCTCTTGTGCTTCAAATGATAGTCTCCCCAACACTCAACTCTCTCTCACAGGATTTGGATTTGGTGGAAAGAAGATTTGAGTGGAAAGCAACTTGGGGAAGGCTAGAGATCAAGATTCATATGGTAGGAATGGAATATCTTGGCCTCAACACAAGTGTAGGTGGTTCTCTCTCAGAAAATGTGAGTTGGAAGTGTAGGTTTGTTCTGATGGCTCTCTCCATGAATGAAGAGGAGGTGGAGGGGTATATATAGCCTCCACACAAAATCTAACCATTACACACAACTTGCCAATCTCGATGGGACCGAATTGAGAAACTCGATCGGACCGATTCAACAAATCTAGTGACCCTTAGGATTTTCGGTGGGACCGACATGCAACTCGGTAGGACCAATATGGTTAGGGTTAGGGCATAACGTAATCTCGGTGTAACCGATTACACAAACTCGGTGAGACCGATTTTGGTAATAAGCTAACCAGAGAGTTGGTCAGGTAAACTAGATGGGACCGATTCGCTCATTTCGGTGAGACCGAAGTGTTACGAAAGGGAAAGAAAGAGTTTACATTGCAATCTCGGTGGGACCGATCGCTCATCTTGGTGGGACCGAAACGTTACGAAGGGAAACAGAGAGATTACAATCCCATGTCAGTGAGACCGAGATCCATATCGGTGAGACCGATTTGCCTAGGGTTTGTGGCAGTGGCTATGACATCTGAACTCGGTGGCTCCGGATAGAAAGAATCGGTGGGGCCGAGTTTGTCTTTTGGTTTAGGTCATATGTGGATGTGAGAAAGTAGTTGAGGGATTTGGAGCATATCACTAAGCACTTTGAGCAAGAAAGCCATTAAGCAACACCTCATCCCTCCTTGATAGTATTGGCTTTTCCTATAGACTCAATGTGACCTTGGATCACTAAAATAGAAAATGTAGAGTCTTGAGCTTTGAGCTTGAGCCAATCCTTTTGTCCTTAGTATTTTGAGGGGTCCACTTTTCTCATCCATGCCATGCCAATCATTGAGCTTTCCTGAAATATTTATCTTGAAATAGCATTAGATCAATGAGCTATATGTTGTTAGGAATTACCAAAACCACCTAGGGATAGTTGCATGTTCAAACGAGGGCAATACTGGCATCCATGGCAAGAGGATGAGGTGGGGATCGACTCCACCAAAGGAAATGGAGAGGGACGGCCCGAAGATGACGGCCCACCGGAGCCCTCCCGCGGCGAGTCGACGCTGGAGAGACGAAGAGGAACAAGGGGGCGGAGCGAATGGGTATGGGGGAGACGAAACCTCCCCGCGCCTCGACATAACCCCCTGGTCCCACCCCTCAACGATAGTACCGCTTGTCAACATAAGCGGTAGTACCGTGCACCACCAGCGGTAGTACCACCCAGCAAGACTCAACAACTAGACACCAAACGGCTCGGCTCAAAAAGAAGGGAAAACAAACAGTAAGAAGAGGAAATTAAGACTCAGCAACGAGAACACTAGCAAGAGGACAGGAACCACAGCTCTTCAAGAGAGGGTGGTGGCCGAGGCCACCTATATTTGAGTCAAGAGGTATGGCGCTGCGAAGATTTTAACCTTGGGCCCATGACCAAAACTCGTCCTTGAAGCACAAGTACCATAAAAATGGTTAATGTGAAAGACTCGATCAATTTATGCATAATGGGGGGAGGGAGAGTTCATTGAGAGAACAACACTCCCCCTATGTCCATGCCTACACCTAAACTAGACAACAAGTTGAATGGTGGGTTGTGCATGGGTTCAAGACACATTGCTCGAATCAATGATATTTAGCTCATGCCTTAACTCGCGAAATCTTGCTTCATCCAAGGGCTTCGTGAAATATCTGCAAGGTTATCGTGAGTGTTGCCATACTTGAGCTCGATCTCCCCTTGCCTAATGTGATCCCGGATGAAGTGATACCGAATCTCAATATGCTCTGTCTTGAAGTGTTGCACCAGGTTGAGAGAAATCTTGATGGCACTTTCATTGTCACACCAAAGAGGCACTTTGTCACAAATGACACCGCACTCCTTTAAAGTTTGCCTCATCCATAAGAGTTGTGTACAACAACTACCGGCCACCACATACTCCGCTTCGGTGGACGAGAGAGATACACAACTTTGCTTCTTGGAAGACTAACTCACCAAAGAGCAACCAAGAAATTGCCACCCTCTGGAAGTGGACTTCCTATCCACTTTATCTCCCGCCCAATCGGAATTCGTATATCCTTCAAGCTTGAAGTTTGCTCCTCTTGGGTACCATAAGACAAAGTTTGGGGTATGAGCCAAATATCGGATGATTCGCTTGACCGCCACAAAGTGGCTTTCCTTCGGTGCGGCTTGAAACCGTGCACACATTCCCACACTCAACATGATATCCGGTCTAGATGCACAAAGGTAAAGCAAGGAGCCAATCATGGAGCGATATACATTTTGATCCACCGCTTTACCATTGGGATCAATGTCAAGTTGGCACTTGGTGGGCATTGGAGTGGAAGCCGGCTTGACATCACTTAGTTTGAATCTTTTTAGCATGTCTTGAGTGTATTTGGCTTGATTGATGAAAGTACCTTCTCTTCTTTGCTTGATATCTAAACCTAGGAAGAACTTCAACTCTCCCATCAAAGACATCTTGAACTTAGAGGTCATGAGAGTGGCAAATTCCTCATTGAAATCTTTGTTATGGGAACCAAAGATAATATCATCAACATATAGTTGGCACACAAACAACTCCCCTTTGACCTTATTAGTAAAAAGAATGGGATCGATTTGCCCAACCTCAAATCCATGATCTTGCAACAACTCGGTAAGGTGGTCATACCATGCACGTGGGGCTTGCTTAAGGCCATAGAGTGCCTTATCGAGTTGATACACATGATCCGGGAAGTAGGGATCCTCGAACCTGGGGGGTTGCTTGACATAAACCAACTCATTAATAGGACCATTAAGAAAAGCACTCTTCACATCCATTTGTTGTAACTTAAAGTTGTGATGGGAAGCATAAGCAATCAACAAACGAATGGATTCAAGGCGAGCAACAGGAGCAAAGGTTTCACCGTAGTCGATACCCTTGACTTGGGAGTAGCCTTGTGCTACCAATCTTGCCTTGTTGCGAACGATGGTCCCATGAGCATCTTGCTTGTTCTTGAATATCCACTTGGTTCCAGTGACATTGTGGTTCCCCGATGGCCTTGGCAACAATCTCCACACCTTGTTGTACTCGAAGTTGTTGAGTTCTTCATGCATGGCATTGAGCCAATCCGAATCTTCGAGCGCCTCATAGACCTTTTGGGGTTCAACACAAGAGACAAACACGTGATGTTCACAATAGTTTGCTAATTGTCTACAAGTGCTTACCCCCTTTCTTAGGCTTCCAACCACATTCTCCATGAGATGACCTTTGGTGGTGAGCTTGGAAGCAATCTTCGCGGCACGATGCTCTAATTCCTCCTCGGATGTGGAAGGAGGAGGGTTAACTTGATTATCTTGAGCGTCGTCTTGAGCTTGTTCTAGATCTTGAGCTTGCTCTTGATCTTGAACTTGCTCGAGGGGGAGAACTTGACCTTGGGCATCATTTGGTGGTTCACCACCATCTTGAGGTTGATCTTGCCCTTGGTCTTGTTCATGAGGTTGAGGGCCTTCACTTTGTTCTTCGGAAGCGTGTGGGTCTTGGGTTGGAGATGGCTCCACTTGAGTGGAGCATTGTCCTTCTCCTTCGGCCACAAGGGGTTCCTCAATGGGTAGGATATGACCCACACCCATTCTTCTTATGGCTTGGGGAGGAATTTCATCACCTACATCACAAGTACCACTTTGCTCCACTTGGGAGCCGTTATTTTCGTCAAACTCCATGCTACACGTCTCCTCAATGAGTCCGGTGGACTTTTTGAGGACATGGTAAGCATGAGAGTTTGTAGCATAACCAACAAATATGCCCTCATAAGCTCTATCCTCAAATTTAGACAGGCGAACACCTTTCTTGAGAATGAAACACTTACACCCGAACACCCTGAAGTACTTGAGGTTGGGCTTGTTACCGGTAAGTATTTCATAAGGAGTCTTGTTCAAGCTCTTGCGGAGATAGAGCCGATTGGATGCATGACATGCTGTGTTGATGGCTTCAGCCCAAAAGTTGTATGGAGACTTGAACTCCGCCATCATGGTCCTTGCCGCATCCATCAACGTCCGGTTCTTCCTCTCCGCGACACCATTTTGTTGAGGGGTATATGATGCAGCATATTGATGCTTGATCCCCTCATCACTAAGAAACTCATCCAAGGTGTAGTTCTTGAACTCGGTGCCGTTGTCACTTCTTATTGTCAAGATCTTTGCATCATGTTGACGTTGAGCTTCATTTGCAAAGTCGATGATGGTTTGTTGAGTCTCACTCTTCCTCTTGAAGAAAAATACCCAAGTGTACCTTGAATAATCATCCACAATCACCAAGCAATACTTTCTACCTCCAAGACTATCAAAAGATGGAGGTCCAAAGAGATCCATGTGAAGGAGCTCCAAGGGTCTCTTCGAGTAGATGATAGTCGTGGGAGGGTGAGCCTTTTCATGAAGCTTTCCTTCGATACAAGCACTGCAAGCACGATCTTTGGCAAAACTAACATTTGTTAGTCCACGGACATGGTCCCCCTTGAGAAGACTTTGCAAAGATCTCATGTTGACGTGGGCTAAACGGCGATGCCAAAGTGTAACGCCCCGGATTCGATGCGCCAGGTGTCTGTCAGTTATTCATCGTTGTTGCCATGTCATTTGCTTGCGTGTTGCATTTTATCATGTCACCATGTGCATTTCATTTTGCATACGTGTTCGTCTCATGCATCCGAGCATTTTCCCCGTTGTCCGTTTTGCAATCCGGCGCTCCTATGCCCTCCGGCGTTCCCTTTTTGTCTCTCGTTGTGAGCGGGTATTAAACTTTCTCGGAATGGCCCGAGGTTTGCCAAGCGGCCTTGGTATACCACCGGTAGACCGCCTGTCAAGTTTCGTGCCATTTGGAGTTCGTTTGGTACTCCAACGGTTAACCGGGTAACCGTAAAGCCCCTCTCTCTTTGCAGCCCAACACCCTTCCAAAGTGGCCCAAAACCCATCTAACTCCCCTCCATGCCCTCGGTCGTTCGATCACGATCGTGAGGGCGAAAACCGCTCCCCATTTGGACTCTCCTAGCTCCCTCCACCTATAAAAACGTCTCCCCCTCTCCATTTTCGGATCAATTTCTCCCCAAAACCCTAATTTCCCCTCCGCGCCGCGCCGGGCAGTCCGGACCGGACCGGACACGTCCAGCCGACCCCGCGCACAATCAGCCGCCGCCATGTCGCCGACCCCGCCGCTGGTCAGCGCCTCCCACCGCACGGGCCCGCCAAGCCTAGATCCGGCCCGCGCCGGGCCAAGCCGGGCCCGACGAAGCCCCGCGCCTCCGCCGCCCGCTCTCCTCCGCAGTCCGGCCGTGCCGCCGCCACCGGACATCGTCGGAGCTCCATGCCGCCTTGGCCGCCTCGCCGCCGACTCCCGTGGGCGCCGTCCCGCGCGAGCTCCGCTGCCCTCCGCCCGCGCCTCCCGTCGCCGCCTCCCGGATCCCTCCTCCTCGCCGCCGCCGCGCCCGGATCCGGCAAGATCCGGGCGGGATCAAGCCGTAGCCGCCGCCAGGGTTCGTCGGCGCCGTCGCACCCCTCCTCAGCCTCGGCAGCAGGTCGGGGCCGAGCTCCTCCCTCGCGTGGGCCGCGCCCCCCTGGCCCATCTCCGGCCAAGGCCCGCTGCAGCCTCCCCTGCCTCCTGCCTCCTCCTCCTCCTGGACCTGGCCCGCTTGGTGAGCGCCCGTCTTTTCCCCCGCCCGTGCGAGATATAGCTATACGACGCCCATCTGTTTTTTTTCAAAACCTGCTAAGTCCCATATTTTTGTAATTTTCATGCCATGTTCATCATGCCGTATCTCTGCATCTGTAGCTCCGTTTCGTGCGTGTAATATGTCAAATTTTTCGCCTCGACGAGTACATCATTTCGTTCCATTACATCATATTTATTTGAGGTCATCTAGGTGCCTGAATCTTCGTCGTAAGAGTGCTTCATAATGTTTTCTGCTGTCTGTTATCAGAACGAGCTCTTTTGTCATTTTTGCCATGATTGATGTGTGCATCCTACGAGGTTGATGTCTACATGTGTTTTGATCTATGCCATGTCTTCTTTACAGAGGTGCTTACCATGTATTTTTTTGATCAATGTGGTGACTAGCACAAGCATGCAAACTAGTCTTCGTGATATTGCTGATTTTAGTCCCTGTTCTGCTGTTATTTTGATGCCATGTAAACATGTTGCTACAGAGAGATCCATGCATATTTTGAGATACTTCAGTAAGGGTGTTTTGAACATGTGGTTATGATCTATCCATCCCTGCCCTTGGTTACAATTATGGAGTAGTCTAGAATGTCATTTGCGTGCTCTACTTTTGCTTCAAAATGTTTCCTGGCAGATTGTTTACATGTTATTCAATTTGGCCAAGGTTGCTATAGTTGATCCTTGCATGCTATGGACTTGTTCTTGCCTTGGTTGGTTACATGAACATACCTTCTTGATGATGCTATGCTTATATTGTCATGCAATGACTTGTGGTGAGTGAATCGAGCTTGTTAAGTAGTGTACTTGCTGTTGCTGTTTTGCTAGGCTGAATCTGTTATTTCGTGATGCTATATAAACATGTTGCTACTAGTTATTCTATGAATAATCTGGAGATGTTCTATAAACATGTTTTGATCTACATGTCATCCTCTATGAATAGCTCAGTGTTCATGTTTTGTAATGCTTTACCTGTACATCATGTCCATGCCTTTTGTTCTCATGTTGGAGTGCTGTAGCATGTTGTTTTGATGCTTGCAATATGCCTAGTTGCTGTTTTGGACAGCTTGTCCTTTAAACTTGTATAGAGTGCATGTGTTGAACCGTTGCTCCGTTTTGAGTGTGCTCTATATGAAACTTGCTTAGAATTGCATGTAGTTTCATATTATCATGTTGCATCCTTGTTTTGGTGTGTTTGCTTGATGTTTGATTGTATTTTGCATCAATGCCATGTTTAACTTGCTTTGCTCATATCTTCTAGGCCGTTGCTCCGAATTAAATGATCTTTATATTAACTTGACTAGAATCTCGTGTAGATCATCCTTGTGCATCTTAACTTGCTGTTTAACAACTTGAACATAAGGTTTATTCAGATCTGGACCAACTTCGAAATATGCATATGAGGACTTACCGGAATTGTTATATGTTGTTCCCGGCCTCATTTAAACTTGCCTTGATGTGTTGCTCTTGTTTGCATCATCTCTTGCCATGAGTAGCTTCATGTAGTCTTGTCATGCATCATGCTTGTTGTGCATCATGCCTTGTTCATGTGTGGTGTGTTTACCATGTTGTGTGCTTCTTTTCGATAGTTCCTATTTCGTTGCGATCGTGAGGACTCGTTCGTCTATGCTTGGTACTTCTTTGTGGCTTCATCTTCTTCATGGACTCGTTCTTCTTCCTTGCGGGATTTCAGGCAAGATGACCGCTACCCTGGATCTCGCTACTATCATTGCTATGCTAGTTGCTTCGTTCTATCGCTATGCTGCGTTACCTATCACGTGTTTATCAAGCCATCCCAAATTGCCATGAACCTCTAACCTTTGACACCTTTCCTATGCAAACCATTGTTTGGCTATGTTACCGCTTTGCTCAGCCCTCTTATAGCGTTGCTAGTTGCAGGTGAAGTTGAAGATTGCTCCATGGTGGACAGGATTTTGGTTGGGATATCACAATATCTCTTATATTATTAATGCATCTATATACTTGGTAAAGGGTGGAAGACTCGGCCTTTTGCCTGGTGTTTTGTTCCACTCTTGCCGCCCTAGTTTCCGTCATACCGGTGTTATGTTCCCGGATTTTGTGTTCCTTACGCGGTCGGGTGATTTATGGGACCCCGTTCGCTTTGAATAAAACTCCTCCAGCAAGGCCCAACCTTGGTTTTACATTTGCCTCACCTAGCCCTTTTCCCTTGGGAGTCGCGCTCTCGAGGGTCATCTTTATTACAGCCCCCCCGGGCCAATGCTTGTCTAAGTGTTGGTCCAAACTAGAGCACCGTGCGGGACCATCCCTTGGCAACTTGGGTTACGTCGGTACCTGTACGCTTAGCTTATCCGGTGTTGCCCTGAGAACGAGATATGTGCATCTCCTATCGGGATTGTCGGCGCATCGGGCGGTCTTGCTGGTCTTGTTTTACCATTGTCGAAATGTCTTGTAAACCGGGATTCCGAGTCTGATCGGGTCTTCCTGGGAGAAGGTCTATTCCTTCATTGATCGCGAGAGCTTGTCATGGGCTAAGTTGGGACACCCCTGCAGGGTATAATCTTTCGAAAGCCGTGCCTGCGGTTATAGGCAGATGGGAATTTGTTAATGTCCGGTTGTAGACAACTTGACACCAGATCCGAATTAAAACGCATCAACCGTGTGTGTAGCCGTGATGGTCTCTTTTCGGCGGAGTCCGGGAAGTGAACACGGTTTCTGGGTTATGTTTGACGTAAGTAGGAGTTCAGGATCACTTCTTGATCATTGCTAGCTTCACGACCGTTCTGCTTGCTCTCTTCTCGCTCTTATTTGCGTATGTTAGCCACCATATATGCTTAGTCGCTGCTGCAGCCTCACCACTTTACCCCTTCCTTTCCCATTTAGCTTTGCTAGTCTTGATACCCATGGTAATGGGATTGCTGAGTCCTCGTGGCTCACAGATTACTACAACAACAGTTGCAGGTACAGGTTCATGTGATGATCATGACGCGAGAGCGATGCTTGCTTGCGTTGAGTTCTTCTTCTGCTTCTTCGATCAGGGGATAGGTTCCAGGTCGGCAGCCTGGGCTTCTGTTTGTGTTTCATCCGTAGTCGGATGATGATCTTATGTATGATGATGTTGTATTCATGTGGCATTGTATGCCTTATGTATGTATCCCCATATATTATGTAATGTTGATGTAATGATATCCACCTTGCAAAAACGTTTCAATATGCGGGTCTATCCTTGGTGGGACCTTCGAGTTCCTTTTGGATAGGGTCGCATATTGAGCGTGACAAGTTGGTATCAGAGCCTCTACCGACCCTAGGAGCCCCCTTGATTGATCGTGTAGTTTGGCCGTTGTTGAGTCTAGAAGAAAACTGTTTTCGGAGTCTAGTTATTTCGGAGAGTAGGAATTATTTTTACTCCTCAGTCCCCTTCGTCGCTCTGGTAAGGAATCTTGACGTAGGTGTTTTGAATTACTTCTCTTCCCCTTCAAATTTTTCTTCAGGATCATGCAGTTGGTTTTTCCAATCGTTGGTTCTCAGCTCTTTTCATCCGGTGCATTTCTCGTCAAGTTGACTCGAGCCTCTTCATCTTTGAGTTCAATCCTCAGTTGTTTTCTTTTTCCCACCCGCCCACCCCTTTTTCATCTTGGAACCGGAGTCCGTAATCGAGTATCCATCCTACTCGTGCGAAGTCTTTCCTCTCTCTCCTCAATGATTTCAACCGGTATTTTCTCTTCAAGATATTCGTCGGTTTCCCCTTCCAAGTTATCTTTGTTTTCCCGCCCTCCCACCCTTTCTCTTCCCGCAGTCTGACTCTCTCTCGACCATCTATCTCATTCGTGCAAAACCTCTTCAGTCTTTCGTAAATTATTTCAACTAGTGAATTCTCGTTTCGGTGGACATTCTTCATCTCTTTTCTTCTCCGGTGGATTCAATTCAAGTTTTCGGTTGATCATATTATTTTCCTTGGATCAAGTGTTCTCCTTGCTCGTTCGCCTCTCGCCAGTTTATCCTTCCGGAGTGTTCAAGACATCTCAGGAGATTCATCTGTCTTCGAATTAATTCGAGGTTGTCACCTCATTCAAATATTTCAATTGTTCCAGTGCATCATCTATCTGTTCAACATCCCTTTCCAACGGTGTTTTCTCTTCAGTGGGCCCTAACCCACAGGTCTTTTCCCAGGATCTTACCTGACTCTTCTATTTTCCCGGAGTTATTCTCAATTCTTTTCAAGCGTGACGTAAGAATGGATTCCATCAGTCACATGCCTTTCAAGATCGATTTCAAATCATTTCATTGTTGGCTCAACCTCTCTGCTTTTCATTCTCCCGGAGTATCTCAGCAATTTCGATGGTGTTTCGCGTCGTCATTTGAAGACCGAAGAAGAGTTTTCCTCTAAATCTTGTCCGTTCTTTCGAAGATCCGCGGTTCTAGCTTCTTTTTATCCTCTCATTTATTTCATTTGTCAAATATTCCTTTTCTTACCCATCAGGAATATGTCAGAATCTGTTTGCCTGTTTCTTTTCACCGGAGGCCATCATTCCAGTTATCATTCTCTATTTATCCCGGTGCTTCATTCAAGTGTTCTTTAATCAGCTCATGATCTCTTTGTTCTCTTGCATCTAATCCCCTCGAGCATATTTGTTCTTCTAATTCTTCCCGGCAATTATTTCTCTTTCATCAGTCATTTCCAAATTCTTACGGTGGTTCGTTCAACATTCGTTTTCTTTGATTATCATATTAATCCATTTGTTCTTTCCAATCCTACCGGTGGTTCATGAAGACTTTCTCAAGTTTGCGGTATGTCACTTCTCAATCCTTTTCAAGAAGAATAAGTAATATGCAAAATCCATGTCATCAATTTAATTTGATGAAGGATAAGCATACAATAAATCTTATTCTCATTTCATCAGAGTGAGTAATCCCTTTCTTCGGAGTCTGTTCTTAATGAATAAATTCTAGCTCCAAGTGTTTTTCATCTTTTCTTTACCGGAGTTCAAATTTCCTCAGCCATTTCGTCGGAACCTCCATCTAAATCATCGCAAGGCTCATCTTATTCTTTCATCCTTCAATTTTATCTCGTCATCCTTTTGTTACCGGAGTTCTTCATGGTGGATTGTCATGATTTAATTCATTCTTCAAGAGTTCGTCAAGATTCTTGTTCAAGGAGTTCTAGTATCTTTCCTTCTTGCCTTTCAAAGTGCAATTAATTCTTCATTTTCTTTTGAAGTGGAGTTTTGCATTCCTTCGTTCTTCTCAGCTATTCAATCTTTTCCGTTTGTGGCCGGTTATCACCTCATGATCTTGAGATGTTACCTATAAGACCAAAACAAGCTTATTCTTTCGTTGTTGATCTTCTCAACAACTCTGTTCAACCCTTCCTTCTAAATTCTTTTGATTCCATTCTTCAATTCTTCCGGAGGCTTTGTGTTGTTCATCTCGCCAAGTGTCATCCCATCTTGTGAAGTTCATGTTCTAATCCTTCCATTTTCAGTCGGAGTGCTGCATAAATCCTTTCAGTCTTATTCGTTTCTTATCTCGTTCTAACCAGAGTGGTTTTATAGTCTATCTGATTCCGTGAGCTTTCGATTCTCGTAATTCTCGTCGTTCCCCTCTTCTTCTCGAGTGCCCTTGATTCCTTGCTTCTTCTCTTGAGTTCTTGTTTCACCTCATCCCTTTTCCCTTCCGTCTCGGTCCTAAGATCTCGGGACGAGATCTCTTGTTAGTGGAGGACTGTTGTAACGCCCCGGATTCGATGCGCCAGGTGTCTGTCAGTTATTCGTCGTTGTTGCCATGTCATTTGCTTGCGTGTTGCATTTTATCATGTCACCATGTGCATTTCATTTTGCATACACGTTCGTCTCATGCATCCGAGCATTTTCCCCGTTGTCCGTTTTGCAATCTGGCGCTCCTATGCCCTCCGGCGTTCCCTTTTTGTCTCTCGTTGTGAGCGGGTGTTAAACTTTCTCGGAATGGCCCGAGGTTTGCCAAGCGGCCTTGGTATACCACCGGTAGACCGCCTGTCAAGTTTCGTGCCATTTGGAGTTCGTTTGGTACTCCAATGGTTAACCGGGTAACCGTAAAGCCCCTCTCTCTTTGCAGCCCAACACCCTTCCAAAGTGGCCAAAAACCCATCTAACTCACCTTCATGCTCTCGGTCATTCGATCACGATCGTGAGGGCAAAAACCGCTCCCCATTTGGACTCTCCTAGCTCCCTCCACCTATAAAAACGTCTCCCCCTCTCCATTTTCGGATCAATTTCTCCCCGAAACCCTAATTTCCCCTCCGCGCCGCACCGGGCAGTCCGGACCGGACCGGACACGTCCAGCCGCCCCCGCGCCCAATCAGCCGCCG